>NC_045737.1:25748082-25779932 GCF_008692095.1 Etheostoma spectabile | reverse complement strand
GCAATAATACGTAGTATAATTATTATCTGTTACATTTTCCAAAATATTTTGCTTTTTTCAGTGTTTCAGGAAAATAACAAAGGGTAAAAGATATGAAAAGACAACAAAATAATACAAGTCAGAAAAAATAAATGTATTGAAAGAATTGTAAAAAAAAAAAAATACTAATGGCAAGTCACAATTATGAGATACTAAGTCATCATTTTTACTTTTCTAAGCCAAAGTTATAAGTCCATTTTGATTCATTTACTGGCTCATAATCATGATTTAAGAAGTCCTAAGTGATCATTTTGACTTATTAATACACAAGTTAGAAATAAAATAAATCCGAGTTTTGACTTAAAGTGACTGACTATTTTTAGTTTTATTGTTCATTATAATTTGTTAGTAAAAGTAAATTAGTTCATTAATTTAAAAATATATAAATAAATTGAAATTATTTAGCTCTCCTATGTATGTACACACTTAGTTTCTGTTCACTGTTGACTCCGCAGATAACTCATGAGTAACATTTGTCCCCTCTGGGTACAAATGTTACTCATGAGAACTGTTGTGATCTAGTTCCAGATTCTGGTCTGGTGGTCTTGCTCAGATCTCGTGTACATATGCATTCACAGCTGAAGTGTTAAGGGTATTAAAGCCTGTGCTCTTTGGGAGTCCAGGTGTCACTGAGGTTCTCTGAACCCCTTCAACCAAAACCTGGTTTTTAACTGTGTCCACATCTGTCTGAATGGGGAGGGATTTTACTCTTCTTGTCCTCTGATTGGTGGACAACAGCCTTCTTCAACTGTGATGCTTGATTCATAAAATGAAATTTAAAAAACATCGGACTGCAATGTTTTCAGATGTTTGCTTTTCATCACTTAATAACTTGCACGCCACATTTCACTGGGGTAAAAAACATAAGGAACTAACTTAAGTAAAGCGTTTTTGTCATTGTTGGCGCTTTTTGAAATTTTACTCGGAAAGAGTTCAAGTTTCCAGAAACCAAAAGGTCACAAACGTCAACAAGAAGTCACTGAAGGAAACCCCGTAGGTTAAAGCTCTGGTGTGACCGTCGCCTTAAGCTTCTCTCGCCAAAGGAAAACAAACATTTTAATTTAAGAAAATATTCAAAAATGTATTAAGATGCAACAGCATTACCAGCCCTGTAGGTGTTGTTGCAGTTTAATATCATTGAAATGGAAAAGATGCATTACAGAATTCAGTTTAAAGATCCCAGATTTTGTTACAGCGCCAACATTTGATCAGAACATCTTCAAATAAACGTAACCGCAAAATGACTTTTCATAAAGATAAATGTAACAAGAAAACAGTGCTGTACGTTAAGTTTTTCAATTAGTATGTTTGTTGCAAAAACAGCATTTGAAATCCTTGGAAGCCAAATGGTGGCGCTGTAATCGGGCTGAAATAAGGATTTAATTCCAAAACCAAGTCAGAATCGGCGATTTCTAGTTTCATCCGCGCTCGCTGTAAATTGCTCTGTACATTTTATTCTTTTTTGTCCAGCAATGTCTGTTGATTTTCTGTTTGCTAAGTTTATAACAAGCTTTTTATGATTCTTATATTATTTATATTCTAAATCTGTAATGGTTTTCTTCAGCTGTACCTTTTCATTGTCCGACCGCGGGGATGCAGTTATTTGTAAATAAAGTATATAAACTGTATATACCCTAATATCTCGCTGTGCTTCTTTTAGAGTCATCTGAATCTGCATTTAAAAATGCAAAAATGTCAAATTTAAAAGTGCATGCGCAGTATTTTTCAGTGGAACTTCAATGCCAATGTTTTCTTTTTCAGTTTTGTTTTTAATGCCTTTATTGAAATATTTAAAGTCACTGTCCTGGCTCCACAGAGCATCGTGAAATGTGATAAATAGGTTTTAACAAAAATTCTTCCAAAATTGATTTATTGTCATGTTCATCATCTGTTATTTTTTTTTCAAAGATGATTCTGGAGTCAATATTTAACAAAGTCACTGTTAAGCAGACAAAGAGTTAAAGTCACTTTGGGTGTTTTAATCAGATCTGATTCCAGGTCAGATCCGTCCTGTGTGTGTCCATTAACAAACAAACTTCCATTTACAGTCTCTGTACGAACAAACTGATGACCACCATGGAGGGGGGGAGGGGGGGAGGGGGGGGGGGGGGGGGGGGGGGGGGGGGGGGGGGGGGTGTCCTCAGCAGAGGGTGTGACATCATGACGTCGCTCTGCTCTTGGCCACGGGCTCTGTTTCGTACTCGATCTCTACGTAGGCTCGCTTCTTCCTCACTGCTGAGCCGTTGGCTGGAGATTTGCCTTTAGACCTAGAGGCCTTCGTCTTTGTCTCCACCTCTTCCTCTTCTTCACTGGACGACTCCTCTTCCTCATCCTGTTCCTCCTCATCGCTGCTTGTCTTTAGTTTGTTCATCTCCTGAGAGAAGAAACACAAAATGTCAGATTAAAAATGTTCAAGCTGAACATCAGAAATTGCTTTAGTTTAGAAAATAGTTTATCTAAAGCTAATAGATATCTTCCAAAGGTGTGTTTGTGTATACAATTTAATTCAAAATTATAAACTAGTTTATATTTACATTAAAATGGATGATCACCTTTTAACTTTCCTGTCCTGCAGTTTAGCTGCACTCAGTGAGCAACTTGTCACCATGTTCTTAAAGCTTAGCTAAACACCAAGCAGGTGTTATACAATTTTAAGTATTTTACTATGGACAGAGGGCTGAAACTGAGAAAAACACAGTTTTATACTAAAAGATCTGAAACTCAGTTGCTAGTGCAGGCGCACATATATAGTTTACTCCTCAACGCAGCGGCCGCGGGTTCGACTCCTACTTGCGGCCCCTTGCTGCATGTCATTCCCCCCCTCTCCCCTTTTCATATCTTCATCTGTCCTATGGAATTAAGGCCTAAAAATCCCTCAGAAAATAATGTAAAATAAATTGTGAACTTCACTGATCCCTGCACACAGATCCACGTAGTTTACCAATCAGTGAGACGACTTACCTCAAAATCGCTCAGGTCGCTCTCCTCCATTTCTTCTTCTGCTACAAACTCTCTCTTCCCAGTGTCCTGCAGACACAAAGGAGACGCGTTCACATCCCCACACGCTAAACGAGTCTTCTGACAGCACATGCAAACTCAAACATTGTGTAAAGTACGGGTGTCAGCATTTCAATTTGAAATCGAATAATAATATTAATCAAATAATTTAATTTGAAACTGAAATTAAGTTACAATCACAAACTTCAAATTAAAACGGTGATGCTGCCACGCCCTCATGTCACATCCGGTCAGCTTGCCAAGCGGAAAAAAAAACGTGTTGAAGTGCGAGTCAACCTCCTTTAACTTAACTACAGCCAGTCAAAAGACAGCATGGCAGCTGCAGATGAAAGAAACCCATCAACACAACTTGAACTCCCTCTTTCTCTGAAGTCACCGATGTGGAAGTATGTTGGATTTCCAGTGAGTTACTCTATGTTGAAAACGTTTGCGTTGTCGACAAAAAGGCCACAGTTAGCGAGCTCTGCTATGTGCATGTACCATATTCTTCCACTGGCAGCACGACTAACATGGCAGCTGCAATAGTCAGGTTGCTCATAAATCACTAAAATAGCAGTGACAGAATCGTACGGCTTAGTATCAACGTTGTTAGCATCGTGGCTAACACGTTTGTTACTTTATATTTTGACTAATTGTTTTGGCTGTGCTTTCTAACATGATGTCATTGTGCTAACCGAGCACCATTAGCCTTTACTTAGCCTTTACAACAGACACTTGTTAGAACATGTTTCATGACAGTTCTGTTAATTTGTGTGTGTTTGTTGCTGTGTGCTCATGGTGGAATAATGTAAACAGAGCGTGTTGGAAATACAATGCGCTGTGACGTAGGTCCCCTTCAAGGCCAGGCTGATATTGGAAGTCACTCTAGTAGACAGAACATGTAACAACAACCACAGTCTTATAGTGGCTTGACAATGCATAACTGTACGTACACACCGCCGCCGACTTCAGCTTCTAAAGTTAAGGGAAGTCATCCATCTTCAATGGAAGCTGGCATCTCTCAGCTGCAAAGAGTGGAAAATCTGTCGGCGTAACGTTTTGAGCGACCAGAGTGTCAATAAGAAAGTTGAAAGTAGTTCAACTTTATCGTAATGAGATATTGCGCGGTTCGCCAGGAACCAATCAGAATATAGAAGTCCTTCTCGCTGGCTGATTCCGGAGAAACATACAATGTAAACTTTCGTTCCTACCAAAATGTTACTTGGAGCAAAAGTTCATAATCGCCGTTGCTGAGTTCCCTATCATTTACGATATGACGTTGTTTGCGTATAGGAACCAGTTAGCGTTACCTGCCGGTCACATCGTCTCTAAACAGGCCGCTCACAGTGAAGTGCTGCACGGATCAACAGAGGTTAGAGTCTGGCGATGCTTGCTCTGTCTGCATTCTGCGGTGGTTCAGCGGCTAACGACCAAGCTAATTGTTTTGCTGAGACCAAAACTGAAATTATATATAATTTATAAAATGTTTCTAGTGTGAATGTATTGGCCGTGCAGTGGCTGCTTGTGCTTCTCCCATAATCGAAACATAGAATGCCGCCACGTCAGAGCGGCCAACAATACAAAAAAGTTCTCCGCACTTTTTGACAAGCGTCCTTGACAGGGCGGCCAGAGCTTCTTTGTAGCTCAAGTCGGTGTCGGTGTGTACGTACAGTAACCCTGAGTAGTGTAGTACGTATTAGTAACAGGCTGCATTTCAGCATTAAATCTTTGAATGTTATTCTAATAATTGCAATAACAGCAACCTGTGATTTAAAAAAAAAAAAGAAGTAAGAATCGAACAGTGAACTTAGAACCAAAAAGTTAATCGAATCGAGAATTTGGAGAATTGTGACACCACTGTGTGTAAAGTCACTTTCAGCAGATATGCTGAAAGTGTCCTTCATCACCTCGTCATCTTCCTCCTCCTCCCCCTCTTCCTCTTCCTCAGACTCGCTCTCTGCGTCCTGCTGCTCCAGAGCTTTGTCAAAGGCATGGACTGGGAAGTTGTAGATGTCTCCATACTGAAAACACATACATCAAACACATTAATACATATAATCGTATTTATTACAAGAACACGTTTCACCTCTGCAGTTGCATAAACTATCTGAACTCCTTTTAATGCTTTCTTGTTCTGCTCCAGGTGAACTTGAGTTTGACACGATGTTCAAATAATGAAAGTTTCAGAGTGTCGTACCGTTCCCTGTTTGAGTCTTTCCAGAAGCTCCTTCTCGATGGCGTTATCCAGCTGAGCGGCGATCAGAGCTTTCTCCTACAAACACAACACGCATCAATTAATGCCCCTTTAATGTTTGAGTCTAATCATGTCAAGAGTTACCAACGTGCTTGCTCATGTGTGGAGTTGATGACTCACCTCTTTCCTCTTCTCTCTCCTCTCTACCTTTCTGCTGAGAGGAACCAACTTCCTCCTGAAAAAACATCAGAAAACATTTTTTTGTGATCCCTGGCGTTAACCGGTTTACATTCCTGGCATTGTGTACATTTGGTTTGCCCCTTATTTATTTGTATGTATACTTTATACTGCAGCTACTTGACAGTTTAACACTTTCTCTCTATAAAGTTTGATCTAATGTTAAATCACAAAAAAACTTCATTCTTCCCGCTCAGTACTTTAACGGTAGTAGTATGTTGTAGTATTTAGTAGCAATGTGTCAGTAGTACTTACTGTCTCTTGAGGACCAGTTTGCGCATGCGGATCAGGTACTGAGTGATTTTTGTAAAACGTTGTTTGCATTTGTGTCGGATGAATCGAGGCCAGTAGATCAAATTCTCATCGATCTGTTCCAGAGCTTTCTCGTAGTTCTTACTGAGCTTCACCTGCACACATACACATTTATAAATAAAGACTAAATGTGCGAAACACACAAGTAAAAATGTATATTTCAGTTTGCCTGCATTTGTCCAACATAAAACAGAAGTTCATTAAATAAAAATAAAATATATTGAATGTTTGTCAGGATTACAGAATATAGGATAATCACAACCTTGTGACAATGTACAAACCACAAACTAGAGGCTGTCCTAGATATATTGACAAGGAGGTTTCTGAGGAAATTACAGAACAGAGGGTGCTCGCTTTCCAATTGCTGAAAAATGCCGTTCATTTTTTTATTCCAAATCACAGCATGAATTTTTCTGGTGTTCCTCAAGATCTTGGTGTCTTAACGTAGTATTTTGGAGGGATTTCTGACCCATTTTATTAATTCTCAAAAATGGTTGGCATCAATTCTCTGTAACAAATGTTTAAGGCTGAGAAAACCTATGACATAATAAAAAATGACAATGGGCATTATATCCTTCAGTCATAATGTTCTATGCCCTTCTACACTTTTAACAGCTTGACAAAGTGCTGAGCAGCATGTCAAATTAATATTAAGGTTGCCAGCTTACAGATGATGTACAGTATACATATATATGGCATCGACGGTTGACCAGCCATTTCCCTCTAAACATCCCGTCTCCCCCTAAATAAAGACAAATGGGTCTCCCGGGGTCTCAAAAGGTTAATGTAGTTTTTCTTTAAAGCTGCCAGTGTGCTACATCAAAACTACTTGTCGGACAGTTACATAGTTTCATAATGATAAACACAAGTCAATGATCAAAGCTCTTTTTAGCATTTAGTAACTTATTTTTAAGTATGTTTAAAAAGTCCTTGGACGAACTGTGAAATAAATAAAGCTTACCTTCTCCCACATCTTGGCAGGAAAAGCTGCTCTCTCGATCACCTTCATGTAGAGGAAACACTGACCTGCAAGAAAAACCCAACAACATAAATGAACTGATTGACTATAGTTATTCCTTCTCTTGTCTTGTTCATCGTTCTTCTTAAATATTTCCAACCCATAGTTTACAGATCGGTTGGATAATGTTACTGCATAAAATGTGTACCTTTCTCCTCTCTGATGGTGGCGTACTGACTGTTGGCCAGCGGACAGGACGAGCGGTTACACAACCCTGTGACGTTGTATTCATTTCGACAGAAGCCCTGACTCTTCGTCCTGGACACAAAGAAGAAGAAGGTATTAGTTTACAACTGTTTCATTAGACTTTCTCATTTTGTGCAACACAAGAAACACCTTACAGTAAATAAAATATGAAACACTGGACAGTAACATATACATTTTAATTTTGGTTCACATCACAAATATTGCAAGTTGAAATGTGACTTCCAACTACCATTTGTATTTGGATTAGGACTAAGGTTCCAAAATTCCAGGACTTCCAGGATATATGTGTATATATGTATATGTGTATATATATATATATATATATATATATATATATATAGAGATATATAGATATACACTCACCGGCCACTTTATTAGGTACACCTGTCCAACTGCTCGTTAACACTTAATTTCTAAGCAGCCAATCACATGGCGGCAACTCAGTGCATTTAGCATGTAGACATGGTCAAGAGAATCTTCTGCAGTTCAAACCGAGCTCAGTATGGGAAGAAAGGTGATTTGAGTGACTTTGAACGTGCCATGATTGTTGTGCCAGAAGGGCTGGTCTGAGTATTTCAGAAACTGCTAATCTACTGGGATTTTCACGCACAACCATCTCTAGGTTTACAAGAATGGTCCGAAAAAGAAAAAACATCCAGTGAGCGCAGTTCTGTGGCGGAAATGCCTTGTTGATGCCAGAGGTCAGAGGAGAATGGCCAGACTGGTTCGAGCTGATAGAAGGCAACAGTGACTCAATAACCACCCTTTACAACCAAGGTGGGCAAAGAGCATCTCTGACCGCACAGTATCGAACTTGAGGCAGATGGGCTACAGCAGCAGAAGACCACATCGGGTGCCACTCCTTTCACTAAGAACAGGAAACTGAGACTACAATTTGCACAAGCTCATCGAATTGACAATAGAGATTGGAAAAACGTTGCCTGGTCTGATGAGTCTCGATTTCTGCTGCGACAGTCGATGGTAGGGTCAGAATTTGGCGTCTACACATTAAGCATGGATCCATCCTGCCTTGTATCAACGGTTCAGGCTGGTGTGGTGGTGTCTGGTGTGGGAATATTTTCTTGGCACTCTTTGGGCCCCTTGGTACCAATTGAGCATCGTTGCAACGCCACAGCCTACCTGAGTATTGTTGCTGCCATGTCCATCCCTTTAGACCATAATGTACCCAACTTCTGATGGCTACTTTCAGCAGGATAATGCGCCATGTCATAAAGCTGGAATCTCACAGACTGGTTTCTTGAACATGACAATGAGTTCGCTGTAGTCAAATGGCCTCCACAGTCACCAGATCTCAATCCAATAGAGCTCTTTGGGATGTGGTGGAACGGGAGATTCGCATCATGGATGTGCAGCCGACAAATCTGCGGCAACTGTGTGATGCCCATGTCAATATGGACCAACTCCCTGAGGAATGCCCAGCACCTTGTTGAATCTATGCCACGAAGATGAGGCAGTTCAAGGCAAAGGTCCAACCCGTACTAGCATGGGGTACCTAATAAAGTGGCCGGTGAGTGTATATATATACACACATATATATCCTATAAGTACATATATATGTAAACTGTATGAAAACTTTGCATGGGAATTAATTAGGAACACTACACTTTTAGCCTTATACACCTTGAAATGATTTATTTTGGTATTGAATTGTATTTATAACACTGCACATATGTTCACATTCCAACTGCACCTTAGCATATTCTTTGTATTTATTTCCAACAGTATTGCTTGTATATAACGCCACTACAACTCAGCAATGTGTTATATCCAAAAGTGAAAAAGTCTCAAATAGGTGTTAGTCCCAGCAAATGCATATTTTCCTATAACTTATCTATATAACATATGTTAATATTTTTAAACCTATATCTCCACTTCTTATTACTGTTTTTATGTGTGTATGCACCGTCAAGATTGCTACTTCAGTTTGTTTTGCAATAATAAGGGAATTCTATTTTATTCTATAGCCCTTTACTACCTGCTTACATCTCTGTATCTCTTACACAAACAGTGAGAAATTCATCTCTAGGCTGTTATCCTGATCTTTTACTGAATCACTGACTGAATAAGGAGCAGATTAAATTAGACTTACTTGACTTTGAAGGAGCAGAACTGTTTGTTCCCTATAATGTCCCAGATCACCTACAGGAAGCAGATTAAACACATTACAAACACGCACTGACTTTCATAAGGAGCCTTTCCATTTGTAACAGCACACGTATAATAATAATGGTAATAATAATTCACATAATGGTCATATATATGGCTTTCTAAATAAAAAATGTAGCAACCTGTGTTCAGTCTCATAAAATTGTGTCTATGCCTTTCTAAACATTATATTTCTACGCGTATATAATTGGTAAAGATAATTACTGTTCCGTAGCAACTGGAGCTCTTCAACAACAAATGTAATTCATAAAAAGAACCTAGATTTATCAGCTTCCAAATAGTTACCGGTTAGCTAACGTTAGCCTGAAGACTTAGCAGAGCACATTAGAAGCTTGCTTTAAATTGAATTTAACACACTTACGTCGTCGTGTTGCATCTCTAGTTCCTCACAGAGCTGCTTGCAGCTTCACCCAACCAGACTATTGTGTGTTATAATTATATGAAATGACTAAAGGTGGAGTTATGAAGGAGTTTTTATGTCTTCGAAGCCACATGGACAGTGGGACAGGGAACCACCATTTCTGTTTGCACGAGTTGAGCTCTCCGAGTCGTGACGTCAATTTGAAGAAGTATCGCGATACCCTAAGTAACGTAACATTTCGTTTTTATTTTATTTTTATGTAAACATAATGCACCATAACTTTTAGAAGAGCAATGCAACACCTTAACACGCTTAATCACTTGCATTATTTCATTGTATTTTTATAAATCGTTTTAGATTTTTTTTTATTTTCTATATGTGAACGAGATTCAGATATAAATACCTTGATTTACATTAAGTTTGTATTAATTATGATATAAATTATTAATATTTAATTATGAATACACTTATTATGATACATGAGTCTTGGGGATGCTGGGAACTAATAGACATAGTTTGTGATACTGCAAGTATACACTCACCTAAAGGATTATTAGGAACACCAGTTCAATTTTGGTCAAAATTGGACAGTTGAAGACTGGAAAAATGTTGCCTGGTCTGATGAGTCTCGATTTTCTGTTGAGACATTCAGATGGTAGAGTCAGAATTTGGCGTAAACAGAATGAGAACATGGATCCATCATGCCTTGTTACCACTGTGCAGGTTGGTGGTGGTGGTGTAATGGTGTGGGGGATGTTTTCTTGGCACACTTTAGGCCCCTTAGTGCCAATTGGGCATCGTTTAAATGCCATGGCCTACCTGAACATTGTTTCTGACCATGTCCATCCCTTTATGGCCAACATGTACCCATCCTCTGATGGCTACTTCCAGCAGGATAATGCACCATGTCACAAAGCTCGAATCATTTCAAATTGGTTTCTTGAACATGACAATGAGTTTACTTTACTAAAATGGCCTCCACAGTCACCAGATCTCAACCCAATAGACCATCTTTGGGATGTGGTGGAACGGGAGCTTTGTGCTCTGGATGTGCATCCCACAAATCTCCATCAACTGCAAGATCTATCCATCAATATGGGCCAACATTTCTAAAGAATGCTTTCAGCACCCTGTTGAATCAATGCCACATAGAATTAACGCAGTTCTGAAGGCAAAAGGGGCTCAAACACAGTATTAGTATGGTGTTCCTATCATTCCTTTAGGTGAGTGTATAATCTTTGCAACATTTGTGAGTGACCCATACTCTCGGCTCCCACTGTAAAAGTTGGGTATGGGTTGTAAGGGAAATAATTGGTGATTTCCTTTTATTGATATTTGTCTTCGTATTAATTTGCTTTATATTGATTAATGGCTTCTGGTTCTGGGTCAGAAGGGCTGAGGCGCATAGCGTAACAAGGTGTGGGATGCACCTTTCACAGATGATCCGTGAGACAACCAATCATCATACTCATGAACCAGAAAGATCAGACTTCCAACATGGCGCTGAAGCAGTCTATACCGCCTTACAACCTCTCTGAATTACGGTGTCACGGATTAAAATTCAACATTTATTATTTTCATCTTCTATTGTCTCAAAATACACAGAAAAAAACATACAATCAGCCAGTGTGATGTATTTCCATTGAAAAACTAGGAAAGCAGAGTTTTGTGCTCTATCTGAAGAGGTGCATTGTGGGAGTGACCACCATTACTGTCTCCACAAAATGATGCAGCAGCGACACGTGGCCGCATGGAGGAGAACTGCATCCCCCTGTTCGTATGACATCATCATCTGTGTTTCAGCGTGACTTCCTTCTTCCGTACATCGTCTGTAACACGTCACCACCATCCTTAGCCTCATCATGCATTTATTTTTTTCTATTTTTTTTTTCTCATCATGCATTTCTGTAAAAGCAGGATTTCACAGTTGCAGTTGGGTGAGTTTCGAGCTTATTTTAAACTATTAACTAATGAGTATTTTCATAATTGACAAAGGTGGAAGAACTACTCGTCTTTTACTGAAGTAACAGTAGCAATACTAAGTAATAAAAAAGGACTGTTACAAGTAAAAGTCTTATATAATAATAAGTAAAAGGACAAAAGTGTAAACCGCAAAATATGCTTAGAGTTATAAGTACTTGTTGGGCTGAACGGTTCCTTTCAGAGTTATATCATTAAAGGCCTATGTATCATATTATTGGAATATTTATTACTGATGAATTAACATATAAGCATTTTAATGTTACAGTTGGAGGTGAAGCTAATTTTAAGTACTTTATGTTGTGTTTTGTTGGAAAATGTCATCTGTAGCACAGTGCCATGTTTTATAAATGAATACATTTTTGTTTGCAGAATATAAATCTGTAAAGCTGTCAGATAAATGTACAGTTAAAAAGTACAATATTTGTCTCTGGGATGTGGTGGAGTATGTAGGAGCATAAAATGGAAATACTCAAGTGAAGTATAAGAACTTTATTAATCATCAATTATGTAAAAAAAAATCAAGTTACACTTGTTCTTCCCTCTGTAACAATTACTTGTTTTTATTCCTGACAAATTTTGCTGTTCTTCAGTTATTAATATTTCACATATATTTCTACCTATTAGAGGTCTCAATACATCAGGAGATAATTATGGTTACACAGAAGTTAAGAAACGTTGTACCACCAACTTATGTCTTCATGTCCAAAATAATTGCATCTTTTGATGAGTATACAGAATTATTAATAAGCTCTCTACATATTGACTTGTTCTTGAAAGATTTGGAATTATATTTCTCATTGAAACGTAATGTCAATATACTGTACAGCATGTATATCTTACTCTACTAGTCTTTATAACTTCATCATTTATAAGATAAGATGATTCAACAAAAAGCTTATTTACCTCTAAAGATTAATGAAACAACACATGTATTGGATTGTAGGATTTTAATGTTGTGACATTAGTACATTAGTATATGGTCCCTTTTTAAAACTTTTATTGAAGAGCCTTTCCTGATTTTACCATCATTTTGAAGGGTCAACAGGATTATTTTGAATATAAACACAGCAGACATGTTTGTTTAGATTGATAGATTTCTATGTCTAATGAATAAATAATCTAAAACAAGATTATGACAATTGATCTTGGTCTTTATTGTGTATATTGCTTATTTGTTTTAAGTGTCCCACTTTTCATGTAGACTATTTCAACTCGTCTTTTAGTAACGTCTCCTCTGAATTGAAGATATGCTTGTTGTTGTGACGTCTCTTTAAAAGTTCATCAAATTCAAATCTAAAAACAGAAAGAAGTGACAGACTCGGGAATGAAAAAACAGAGAAATGGTTTATTTTAGTAAATAGTGTAAGCTTTTCACTGCTGTACAACACTGGCATCTGTAGTTGGCACACTTTAAAGGGACAATCCACCCAGAAACCGAATTCACACCCGTCATCACCTCATGATAACTGCTGTCAGTTCTGTTTGGAGGAGGATTTTCTTTGTTTTCATTTTCTATTTTTTGCTCAATAACCCCAAAAAACAGCAGCCTCTGGAACACACGGTACAAAGAAAAACGGGAAAGAAAAACGGAGAAATCAAACGAAAGGCACCAAAAGCCACAACAGATAGAAGTCAGCCAAACAACTGAAAACTACACAGACATGCAACTCACATCGATTTACACCGAGCTATATAGGCATGCAAAAACAACACTTTTCTGAACAGGGGCTGACAACAAAACCACCACCCAACACACAACACACACACACACACACACACCACACACACACACACACACACACACACACACACACACACACACACACACACACACACACACACACACACACACACACACACACACACACACACACACAACACACACACACACACACACACACACACACACACACACACACACACACACACACACACACACACACACACACACACACACACACACACACACACACACACACACACACAGTCTTTTTGTAAAATACGAACAGCGTGTCGCCTCCTGAACGGACGACTAATGATGATCCACATCATGAAGGGTGAAGATATCCACGAAGACACTGGTTGTCTCCCTCCCCCCCCCCATAGATCCAACGCCCAGGAGTTGGACTATGGTCTAAACATCCTCTGAAGCCAGGTGCATTGTGGGCATCCAGGTTAACTTTAGCGGCTAAAATGGCAGCAGAGACTAGATCAGCGGACACCGGCTGCTTTCTCTGAATGGGACTGAAAGACAAACAGTCCAACGACTACTGTTTGTTTCCTTGGTGACTGGAGTAAAGATGAAAGAAACAGAGGAGAGAACCGGGGACAGGAGCAAGGCAGAGCTAGCTAGCAGATCAAACAAACATTTCTACCTGACACAAAGAAACAACACTGTGTGCTCTCTGGCCGTTTGAACCGTAGATGTTTCCTCTGTCATTTGATGTCTTCTTGTGATTACAATACTATTACAGTTTTGACATCTTAACGCCAAGTTAAGTTAACAACTCCCTTTTGCCCTTTTCTGTCCTCGGTCCGCAGATGTTTTGAATAGATTTTCAATTGAGAAACCAGACATGTTCTTAAATCAGAACGTATGGGTTCTGGTCTCAGCGTTCTAGAATTTGTAGCTGTGTTTTTTAGGGAAATCAACAACAAAAAAAAGATTCTAAAAGGAATGTGGTCAAAATGATTATAGAATTCCAGACTCCAGGCTTGAGAATGCACATATCCAAACCAGACTGCAAAACAAGTCTCAGTCTCTCTAGAATCTGAAAGCAAACAAGTTCACCCTTCAACATGTGTTTGTATAAAAATGACTCACACAGTTTTTTTGGGATGCGTTCTAGGAAATCTAATGAATGGAACATGTGCTTCCTTCAACATTTTTTGTCAAAATGGGAGGGTTCTATACGTATTGCACACATTGGGATGGGACACACTCCAAGTTGAACAAAATGTTCTGGAACACCACAGCCTGACACTGAGAATTCATCTCCAACCAGAAGGGTTCTCAAAACAGGATGTGTGGGTTCATTCCATTGTGAGAATTTTGTGTTATTAACAAACTGAACTTTCATATTACGGAGTTTGCATGTTCTAGAACTAGAATGGGCAGGTTGATGGAATACGTTCCACAATATCAAAAAATATCATCTAGATTCTAGCATCAGAACAAATCATCTTCATAACTGAATGAAATGTTCTGGCACCCACATCATGGACTTGAACCAGGAGTGTTCTAGATTTAAAACAGTTGGCATCCAAAATGAAAAAGCACTGGTTTGGAAACATTAATTAAATTAAAAAAAGAAAAGAAAAGAAAAAGTGTTTCAGATGTTTGAGTCCCTTCAGGCACACGGGACGTGGATCAGGCAACATGGCAGCATGGTTTATGCTAATGTTAAGAGTTATGTCTGTGGTAAGTGAAGCTACATCAGGTAAGAGCACAGCATTATGGGAGACAGAGTATCCTCCATCAACCCCTGACTGAGTTCTAACTGTTAAAAAGGAGGAGTGGTTTATAGAGAGCTAGGAAGTGATTGCAAGGGAGGAGCGCCCCCACCCAGACTCCATTCAGCGACGGAGAGATTTGTCAGGCAGCAAACAGTTAAAGACAAAATAATCCTACACACCAACAGATCTGTGGAGTGCAGTTGGGATAAAAATCTTCAGTCATTTCGGATGATATATGAACTTCAGCCATAAGCCTACAACTAACTGGGTCATATACAGTATACACAGTTCAGAAGAGATGTGACATAAAACCAACAAAGAGATAATATACAAAGAAAACAAGGCGATCTGAATGTGCCAGCTCATATAAACAAAGAAGTAACTATACAGGGCGTTGATGTGAAAGCAGAAGAAGAGATAAGAAGGGAAAAGATTTCTTTTATAAAAACATATAAATCAACTTCCAACAGATGAACACTGGATGACTGGTTTGGAACAAACCACATCTGTGCTTGCGTCCAACCAATCAGAAAAGACCGCCTCAGACAGGGGGCGGGTCATCACGACTGCTACAGTTTTATCTTCAGGTTCAGTGATTTGTCAGTTGTGCCAGTATTTTGGCTTTTATTAAACTGATCAATACTGCATCAGCTGTCCCAAGGAAGCCATTAAAGAAACATTCAGACATTTTGTCTTTGCTCCAAGATAAACTCAACACATATTTTAACAATTATAAGCAGTAATAAACATGTAATAAAGGTTTATAACAGACCATGTGAGTGTTGATTAATGTATTACTTAAAAACTATAACTCGTAGAACTATTGTCTTCATAGTAGAAGTTAAAATTGTTGACAAATACTGAACATTAATAAACATATATCTACTTACAACTACATCCTAGTTTGTTATAGACCATTACGTAATGATTTTATACTGATTATAAATGTTAAATAATCTAGGACTAAAAAAAAGAGTGTTTCTTTGACCTGAACTAGTTCATATCTGGACCAGAATCATAAGCATTCCTACGGAAAACTGAATCTGGGCGACAACCACGAGCACTATCTTTGAGAAGTAGCTAACCAGTTTATGAGGACAGCCAACAATGCTCACAGGCCACTTTGGGACAACTGATGCAGCCAAACAAACACACCTGAGCCTCTCCCACTGTCTGATGGAAGTCATTATGGGTAATGTAGGAAACAGCAGCAACGGGGGGGGGGGGGGGGGGGGGGAAGCCAAACGCTAAAATAATGTAAAAAGAAAACAGTCTGTCTCTGTGTCCTCTGGTTTTTCCACGGCTTCCTTCGCACTTTATTCCAGTCAGCGTCTTTGTCTGTTAACAGGTGACCTGCAGGTAGCCAGGTTAAGTAAAATCCTCTGTATTTGGACCTCTAATAGCACAATAGTCCACGTAAACCTTCTATAAATACAGATGGAGACAGACGATGGGTCAGCTTTTACTTCCTCTACAGGTTTCTGTCTTCTAAAGTCCCATCCCTTCATTAACCCCGGCAGACTCAGACCTGTCCGTCCCCCTTCCTCTGACGACGGAGATCTCAGGTGGTCTGACAGGGTTTCAGGAAAGGGGGGATGAGGTCTTTCTGTTTACCTAAATAGTTTCAGACCCGGAGCAAATTATATTTGGGTTTTTGTTTTGTCTGGAGGATCTCAGGATCGTGTCCCCGCAGTTTTCAGCTTCTAGAAATCAAGTTTTCAAACTCAACCAGCAGCGTTTGTTTTATCAATTTTAGCCAAGTTTTTGTGTATTACTGCCACAAATGTTCCAAAATAGTATTAAACTATATAGGTTTAACTTATTCCATATAACACAGGATCCCTGGTCTTCTTTGGGGCCCACTACCAGTTTTGTGTCGGAGGAAGCATCCAAACAGAGTCTAAAGAAATCTGGACAATGATGATGGATTATAAGATGACTGGATACACCCGAAGACTTGGAGCTGGTTGGAGTTTTCCTGTCTTGGTGAGGGGCTGGGCTTCCATAACCACATTTTTTCCCTTGTGTTTAAGGCGAAAGAGTAAAGAATAATATTGTTTGTCTCAGGCGTCTCTATAGATCGTGGATGTTTTAAACCCTAGCTGTAGTTTTCCTTCACTGGGGGATTTCGGTGGGGTTACTTCGGTGGGTCTAGGCAGGTCTCAGTAAGTCTTTTTGCGGGCCCTGGACCGGCTTTCTGATCTTAGGAGGTCTTGACCAGGTCGTAAACGTAGATGTGAAAGTCGTCGTCAAACTTGATGAAATAGACAGAGGGCTTGGCCTCCACCTGATGGATGACCATACCCGACCGTTTCCCGCCGTCCTCTTTGGCGTACTCCACCTGTTTGCCCACCAGACTGTCGACCACCTCGCCAGGTTCCCGCTCCGCCGCCACGCTGTCGTCTGCAGAGAGAGAGAGAGAGAGAGAGAGAGAGAGAGAGGTGATGTGTCTGGTAGTACTAACTCATGTAGAAACAGTTATAAAAACCTCTTGTTTCAGAAAGAAATGAAAAGGGTTGGGTACCGAAACCCGGTACTTATACAGCACGGGTGCCTTAACAACTGATATCTACAGGACCAAATAGTAACGCAGATTTTGGTGCCTCATAACGGTGCCACTGACATGTCAGCGCTGCATGTGACGCTAGTTAACATAATACACTTGGCCTACCGTTAGTTAGCAGCTGGATTAAACACGGTTAAAATGCAGGCAGCTAACGTTTAACGGTGTGGCTGTATTTCATTGCAGAAGACTCCAACACCGAGACATAACAGCCTGCAGCTGCCGCTGTCAGGAGAACAACAGACACGGTGCATTCACTGAAACTCACCTTGCCAGTCTCGTGGTGCATTTAAAGTTATTGTAAAATACTCTATGTAGTGGTGTTTTTGGTCATTTACCAGCAATTTACTGGTGAAATAAGTTGTTATAAGTTATTGTAATTAAAATAACTTTTTTAATAAAATCCTTTAATTTCGAAAGTATTGCCTTGGCATAAACAAGCCATTCTTAAATGTTGCAAACTGTCGTTTTGTGCTTTTTAAAAAAAATATACACTGTACATATGTTTTAAAAAGTGTGGGTTCAGGCACCAGTACCATTTTAAAAGGTATATTTTTAGCACATGACTACCTAAAAAACTAAAACTTTAGTTAAGAGACTAACAGTGAGCCTAAATGAGGTGCTGAAATGAACACTGGTGACACTGGTGCCCAGAAGAACCAGTTCCAGCCCGCTGCCACTCACTGGAGTCGGGCATGATGCGCAGGTCTCCCTCCTTGTAGTCGTCCAATAGCTGGTACATGTAGAGGACCGGGTCTTTCTCGTAGGTGATGTAGAACCAGGCGGTCATGATGGGAGCTCGAGCCAGCACCATCCCCCTCCACTCCTCCTTCGGCCCGTCTTCCGTCTCAAACATGTGCTCCACCGCTTTACCGATCATTGTTTCAGCCAGCATCGAGTCGCTGACACGGGCCGGAGCTTAGCCAATTACAGAGAGGCAAAGAAGGAGTTAATACTGACATCATCGGAGTCTGTGATTAGAGCTAAAACTATTAGTCAATTCATCAATTAGAGGATAATCAATTCCATTCACTTTCTCTGCTGTCTATTCTGTAATGTCTCAGGATTTATTTTTGTATATGTTTTAGATATGAAATTAAATTTAAAAAATGTAGCATTTTGAAACCAGTTCCATGTCGGAAAAAATAATCTCTTTTCAGTCCAACAAAAACTGCGTCAGAGCTTCAGTGAGCTGCAGTTCCCCCAACGTCCACTATATGCTGCTGTTATCAAGCTCTGACTGTTTATCTAATAAAGCAGGAAGCCTGTGCATGTGTCCTCGAAATATCTCATGAACCGTTTATCCAATGTACTTTACACTTTGTTTCTTGGGTAACACAATGAACTTGGTGTTTGGATTTGTTGAGCAATTTGGACAGCCCTGGATATTAGATTTTTCAAAACAAAACTAAACAGCCAAACAATAAGCTGCTCGCATGCAGCAGACTCTTGACACGCTCTGAACAGCAGCAGCAGCAGCAGCAGCAGCAGGTGTGAGTGTGTGTGTGTGTGTGTGTGTGAGTGTGAGTGTGATGGGGGGGGTGCTACACTGTAAGTCAGTAGTAGGCTATACAGTGGTGTAATACCACAGGCCAGGCACTGTACTAGTTGAAGTGAATGGGGAAAGCCCCCAAAGTCTGTTCAGCGTGGTAAGAAGGTAACGGTGTTCCTCACCCACTCTGTCAGGAAGGACATCCAGCCCCACCACCCTCTCATCGCTGTACAGCTCCAGGCCGTAGATGCAGTCAAAGCCGTCGTATTTAATAAGGTAGAGGGAGGGGTTCACGGGGACCTGGTCCAGGACCGTCCCCTTCCACTGAGACGACTTACCTGAGAGGAAGCAGAGACACACACAAAGATGTATTAGCTACACAAGAAACAAAGAAACTCTGACCCTGGTCGAGTACTTTCTTTTGTAACAACGTATGTTTGTTCTGAGTGTAAACTAACTATATATTCCCCATCATGATCACAAAAAGGCTGAACAAAGAATAAAAGAAATCTAGATTAGAAGCACAACATTGTCTTTCAACAGCTGATGTCTGACCCTTAAAACATGTCTTTAAATCAGACTTACTGCCCTCCTTCCAGATGTGCTGGATCCTGCAGCCCACAATATTCCTTCTGGGCTGAGCCAGAGTCTTACTGGGACCAACACTGGTCCTCTGTTTCCTGCAGGGAGACAGAGGAAAACACAGCAGTAGAGATATATTTAGAGAAAGTCATATCTAGCCTCTTTAAAAAAAACTAAAAAAAAACACTTTTAATAATGAATGTACAAATGAAAAGGAGCTCAGAACATCTGATTACATTCATCAGACTTACTTGTGTGAGTTTTTCTTCTTCATCATGTTTGCAGACACACCTGAATGTCCTGAAACACAAATATTCAGCATCCATCATACAGACTAGTGGTGCGTTCAAGGACATCTGAGGTCAGCAATACAAGAAATCTTCTACTGTGAAAAACAATGCAATTTTTATGACATCCATGTTTGAATTTTGTTTGACATAAAAAATATGATTCTTTTTGTTTTTCAACTTTGAGAAGAAATTGGTCAGTGATCCTTAGACAGACATTATTAAGTGTTTGAAGCATTTTGTAACTCACCCCCGTCTGGTCGGGGGGGCCGTGGGGCCGCTGGGCTCTTGAATGGGGTCTTCATTCATCCACCTGTAGGGGGGCAGCCAGCCAGGCCGCCGGTCCGGGGTTAAATGCTGGTAGTCAGTCTGTGTGACACCAGGCCGGGGTCTGTTTGTCTATGTGTATGAGTGTGCGCGTGTGTGTGTATATGTGTGTGTGCGTGTGTGCGTGGGAGGGAGAATGGAGGGAGGGGGCAAAGGGGGGAGGAGGGTAGGGAAAGGAGGGAGGAGGTGGTGGAAAAGTAAGGAGCACCAGGAATTAGGCCGGGCCCTGGGCAGGTTGCATACAAGCCAGGTAGAGACTAAATCCTGGAGACTGAGGCGACGTCACAGCTGATGGACGCGATGAGGAAACCGTGTGTTCAGCCTGAGGAGAGAAAAACAGACATGAATATTAACTTACCATTTTCATTTCTTCCATACCTCATCACCCATACATAAAAAAGTGTATATCCTATTTTTAATTGATAACATCCATGACTTGATCTTCTGAACAGATTATGAGTAAATGTCTTTATTCTGCACGCAAAAAACAGAAAAGGTATTAGAGAAAAATGACACCACTTTATTCAAGCAAGAAAACTGCATTTTTTAAATATTTTTATTGTGATTTTATAGGCTATATTTATGTGTCTTGTCTATGCACCAAAACACCAAAGCAATAGTGTTGTTTGTGAAAACCTACTTAGCAATATATGTTGATCAGAGTTGGACTCTCAGCTTTAACTCTGACTAACTATTATTTTTGTTCAACGGCAAAGTTAAATTGGTGCTTCTGGCCATGAGAGCTTGACCTCGAACTCGTCCATGCTTCCGGTTTCCTTTTTGGCGTGCGCCGCTGAAAAAAAAAAAAGAGAGTGGTCGCGCACTTTAAATCCTGGCGCGCCAGCAAGATCTACGTCATTTTGACGTGACACTGTCGCGCGACAGATTGGGAATGGCGACTGTAAAGAGGCCTTAACTGTCCAAAATCCCAAAAGCTTTAGTTCATAATTAAATAAAACTAAATCTTCACATTGTAGAAGCGGGAACCAGACAACGGTCGTTGTTTTTGCTAGAAAAATTATAGGTCAAATGATGAACAATGAAAACAATGACAGATTATTCAATAATTATTAGCTGCAGCCCTATTTCCATGAATTCTAGCACACTGCAATTGTCTTATCTGTTGCATTATTAATGTTTCTTTCTTGTTAATTATAGCTCATTTCACTCAATTTCATTTTCGTATATTTTTATATTGTCTGAAATTTATTTGGCGGCCTAAAAATGTTTTCATCCAGGTTCAACCATGTTGTAACTTTATAAAGTGCTGTAAAAAAAGATAATTATTATTGATTAATCTGCCAAATTATGCCTCAATTATTGTTTAAAAATGTCTTGTAAATCAGAAGTTCTTGAGTAGATGTATTCAGTTGTCTTGTTTATTATTCTAAAAGACAAACTAATTTCTGACTAATCAGTTATCGGACTGATCTTTTCTTATGTTGTTTAGTGAAACCACATAAGCAGGTGTCTGAAACATCACAGCACAATGTTTCTCATCACTAACTTTATGTAAATTATCATTGAGACTCATTCTCAAAACCACAACTAATGACTTTATCACTTCAGGTCTCTAAACCTCAGTGAAGTCTATGCAAACTGAGTGTTTGCATTATAAAAAGGTCACCATGAGGCACAGAACAGACCTTGTGTAAAATAACAGATGCCAACATGTCAGTAAAAATCTGAATGAACTTGAATCCAACAGGCAGCAGAGAGAAAACCTTCCAATAACCACAGATAAAAACTGTCTGACAAGGTCACAGATGCTGGCGGCAAAAACACAGAATTCTGGGAAACTGCAGACATGATGACAACACACAGAAACACTCCTGATGTTCAAAAATAAACTGCTTCATGGAGACAAAATAACCTTAGAAAAGTGGCAAGCTGCACAACAACAACCACAACTGCAACACAAACCTGCTGCTGCTACACGATCACATACATGCAGCGCTGCAGAAACACTACACCGCTGCAGCACTGGCTCAGAGCAGACCAGGATCAGACCGGGATCAACCCGACCACAGAGGCCACATAACCGCGTTTCCAACAAGCACTCCACTTCATTTCATTTCATTCCGGGCCACATTAGAAGAGTTGTTTTAGCATTTCCATTAGCAAAAGTTGTGGATTGTACCCGTTACCTGCTACTTCTTTTGTTACCACCTTGTTTCCAAGCAAGCTGAGCCGATAATAGAAGTTAGGGATGGGCGTTATGGCCTAAATCTCCTATCCCTATATACATTAGATCATTAAATATCTCGAAAACGATAAACCCCACAGTATAGCATGTTTTATGGTAATTCAATAAAACAAAAGCTTGATATGAAACCACATGGTAAAGTCTGTTGTATACTCCTGTGTGAATTAAATAGTTAACGAATGAAAAGTACTCAATAGTTTACATTTTCTCGTCCAAATGACATAAATATTGAGACGTAGTTCGTACGCTTTTTTTTAAGACATTGAGATAGAAACCATACAGAAATAGGTATACCGTAGACATTTTGATATTGTTTAGGGATCGACCGTTTACTGTTAACCGACAATAGGAATTTTGACCGATTTTCACTATCAGTTAAAACCACCGGATGTGGTGAGGACAGGCTCAGACAGCGGCGGACTTGTGTCAAGTGGTTTCTAGGAAAGTGGCATCAGAACATCATGGCTGTGCGTCAAGTACAAGTTTGCAGCTGTCCTCGGACGGGGTAAAGAACATCCGAGCGTCCCGGGCAGGAGAACTGGGACTTTCTTGCCTGCTTGTCGGTTAACGGTAAAGATTGGTTAACGAGGGTTGGCAATCAATCTGAGAAAATATCTTATTAGCATTACTAATACCGTTGGGACGATATATATCGTCATATCACCCAGCCACCCTAGAAGATGGAGATGGGACCACTGCAGACCACTGGTATGATGGTTTTCAGCACCACCTGCAGATTTTGATCAACAAACTACCAATAATCGCAGGACGGCCGTGAACAGAAACAAGTTTTTTATGCATTTCCTTTTGCCGATATTCTTGAAATTTGGTTAAAATTTGCAATACATTTGAATGGAAGCCTTATAGTGTTTACATGTATTGAAGTTAATATCTATTATTAATTATTATCTGGTTATGTGTTGCGCACAGAAATCAATTGCAAGTGAAGAAATTCTACTTCAGATACTCCTTTTTGTTAATAAAATAGATGGATTAATCTGCTCCTGTGGCGTGTAAACACCTGGAGATGTGTTCACAAAACATCTTAAGATTTAGGCAGCTCCTCACTAAAAATAAGGGGTGTTAGTAAGAGTGGGAATCACCAGACGCCTCCCGATACGATATCATCACGATACTTATGCCATGATACAATATTATTGCGATTTTAAACATGTTGCGATATTCTGCAATATAATGCAATTTGTAACCTTTTTCCAACTTCTAATTTTTCCCAATTTCAAACGATGTCTCCAAAAGGAAACTTTGTCAACATCTGTTTATCTAAAAAGATACATTTCTCTGTTCATCTCACTTCAATTTTGTTGCTGCAAAATGGGATTGTCAAGCAGACAAACTAACCAACTCCTATATAATAACAGATCGACACATGGCGCCTGTGTGTCGATACAGCATTGCCACTAAAAATATCGCGATACTATGCTGTATCAATTCGCCCCCCACCCCTAGGTGTAAGTCACTCCTGACTATAGGAGTGTAAACTGTGACCTCTGGACGGTCATCTTCATCATGAACCAAAACAACAAACACATCATACTACAAGTTGTGCTGTGTATGATTGTATATGTGACAATAAAACTTGATTGAGGTAGGTCATATTTCGTCATTAAAAAAGAAGAAGAACCTAAACTAAAATAATTGTTGATTAGGGCCGGGTACAGAACTTCGATACTTTCTAGGCACCAACCAAAATGCCTCCATAGTATTGAGTATCGAGAAATGACTTGTCATTCAATACCTAATGAGTAAATCTCATCGGCGTCAGTGAGTCAAAAGGCATGCAGCATGCGTGTTACCAAGACCTAATAATGCTGCTGATTGGCTGTCTACACATCACAGGGGCATGCAGAAAAAACTCTACGATAGCAAAGAAACGGGACTCCCGTGTGTGTTGTTGTATTTTGAGAGGGTTGACTACAGTGTGCGTCACATAGGTGTTAAGGATCTGGAAAAAATTATTTGTACCGTAGTGTTGTAATTGTTTTTTGTTAAAATGAATGAAAAGTATCGCTCAGGAACAAGTATCGAAAGTCACAGTATCGTATCGGTGCAAATATCAAAATCTTTGACCGATACCCAGCTCTTTTGCTGATTCATTTTACTGTTTATCAACTAATCGATTAATAACTAATCATTTCAGCTGGAAACTAAACTGTTTTAATGGAGCATAGATAGACTTACTGTTCCAGATTCCCCAGGAGAAAAAAAATGTCCTGGTGTCCTGGGAGTGACAACAAGTCATCTTCACAAAATTATAATCCGTAGTGTGTCAGTAACATTTGGCTGTCACTACCCTCACCTGAGTTTACCTGACAGTGTCGTATACTCTGAACAAAGATCTGTGTCCTCCCACATTCTGTTTGTATATCAGACATAATCCTCTGAACACTGACACATGCATTCAGCGTGTGCGTGCATGTGTGTGCGTGTTTGTTTGTGTGTAGATCACATTAAAGTATGCAAGTCACATTACAATAAAAGCAAGGTATCATTAGTGTGTGTTTTTGTAAATATAACTGTGTTTTTGGCTGCTGCTGATGAAAATGACCATTCAGAGGTCACAGTTTACCCTCTTCCTCTTCCTCCTCCTCCTCACTAACTGACCACCACACAAACCTGCTGGGACACTCCAACATATCTAAATATGTGCAGAGATAATTGGTCAACTCCTCCAGACGGCCGCCATATTGCACCAGTATTTACAAAACCCGCATCAGTGCAAAAAAAAGGCGCAAGCGAACAAAGGGAGAGGGAGGTCTGTGAGGGAGAAAACACAGGCGCTAAGCTAGCTGGTTTGCGGTAAAACGTCAAACCGGATAAACGGCCCAATAAACGGCTCGTTCGGCGGTGCCAGAGGCCGCACTTTCTTACCGATACAGCAATCAGTGTCGCCGCATAATCCCGATCAACCGCCGTGGCTCCAAATTGATCCGCTCTGCCTCCGTTTGGTTCTCGGCTGCAACAAGCTAGCTGCGCTAAGATGGAGGGATGACGGAAGTCAGGCGACGCGGCCTCCAAAATAAAAGCGCGGATTTTGCTGCAATGTGAAATGTTTCTTTCTTTTTACCAATTAAGGGAATATTAAGCATGCGCTTTATTCAGATCAAAATAAAGACTTTTGTGAAGGAAAAGTTGCATACGTATTTTTAAATTAGTATGTATTTTATTATTACTAGGACATTTATTAGTTGTGAAATCATAGACTGTTAAACAAATAACATGTCTATGGGTGGACTGTAAGTTACTCAAGTAGCCTACAGTACAATTAGGGCTGGGCCATGTGGCCAAAATATTCTATCCTGATATAGGTCCTTTAATATCTCGGTAGCGATATACATCACATTATAGAATGTGTTCTGGCAATTCAATAAATAAATAGTGCAAACAAAATAACCACTTGGGAAAGCCAAGTTTGTACTCCTGCTCCTGTGTGAATTGGCTTATGCATGAAAAATGAAAAATAGCCTACTTAATATTTTCTTATTTTATCAAGAATTTTAGTGGAAACAGAAGGATCAGAATGTAAAACATCGTCCAAAAACGTAATATTGCCATAATGCAGTTTTTGGACATCAAGAACAATTTTGAAAATATATAGCCTACAGTAGAGATTTTTACATCGTTTTAGCAATGTAGGCTACAGCTTCCTCTTCCTTTTGCTAAAGAAGGACTTTATCTCAATATGTCATGTTGTCGGTTCATGTATGTGAAATCATGTGTAATTCAATACAATTGGTATTAATCGCATTAACTAACACTGTTACAGTGTGTTAATGTAAAATTTGATTATAAACCAAAAACAATTTCAAAAGATATATTATGAATTTGAGTTCATGTGCTTGTTATTGTACAATTTAGACAACAGAAATGTGTATCACAAAACCTTAACATGATTTTTTTTACACAATTCATTTATATTTATATTCTGTGCTGTGTGACTGATGTATGTTTGCTGCTGTAACGCCATAATTTCCCTTTTTTTGGGATCAATATCTATCTATCTATCTATCTATCTATCTATCTATCTATCTATCTATCTATCTATCAATTCAACTGAAAGACATCATTTTAAAATATCATCTAGCCCAAAGTACTTAAGTACAATTTTGAGGTACTTCTAGGCTACTTTACTTATGCATTTCCATGTTATACTATATTCTTCTGCCCCTTTACACTCACACTACACACAGAGAAGAGAATAAAACCAAATAATTATTATTTGATTATTTTAATTCATTGTTGAAGAATTCATTCTGTATTGGTTCATATTTACTTAAACAATGCACAGTGTCACAATGTTTGTACATATTAAAAAACTGATGTTATATTCATGAATAACTATAATTTTGAATTATTAATTAACAACTTTTTGTAGTATTTCATTTTCTTTATTGTATTTCTTTCTTCGGAAGTCTTACTTTTGTTTCTATTTTGTTTGTTGTTTTGTACTAAAACACCAAGGCAAATTCCTTGGAAACCTACTTGGAAACAACCCTTATTCTTTTCAATGTCTTGTTCACTCTAATTAAAACCATCAAATTTGGTATCAATGTTGTCAAGTGTTGCAGCGCTTGTGATGAAGCTTTTATTTTTTAAATTCTAACCGGAAAGGTAATTTATTATGCTGGTTGCCTTGACACTGGTTGTTGTGCAGGTTTGCGTTGAAGCCAAAAATTCTTCAACGGCCGAGTCCCGCCTTTCTGCCCCTTGCTAAATAGTGATCCAAGAGAATGTTGGCTGCTTGGTTTGCTTCTCTGTCTTCCTGCCAAATACTAAGATCCTCGGTTAACCTGTTTTTCTCACAGACGGAGGCTTAAAAGTAGAATCATTTAACTGTGGACAGTATTTGGCTTTTGTTAAGATATTGAATTTACGACGCCGTCTGCCTCATACGTTGCTAAATTACCATTTCCGTCCACACTACCATCTGCATTGTAGTGTGAACGGTGGCACAGCAGGGGGCGCTCTCAACTGATTAGCTATATAGGGTGGGGTATAAACTGAACCAGAGTTAGATCTTTCATCTTTTAGCTATGTTATAGAGAATTTGAGCTGAATAAGAGCTGATCTGGGAACAGCTTCCGTTTAACTGTCACGAAAAGGCGTTCGTTTTTGTTCCAAGACGGTCCCGTAGGGCGGCGTTTAAAACACTTTATGATAATTTACGGAAATGAGGCGACAGCGCCGCGAAGCCGGGAAACTCCGGTGAATAAAAACACGGTGGCAAACTGTTAAATCATAACCAGACCGGAGGAATTTTGCTGAAAAACGAAAGCCTGCCACCGAGCCTTTAGTTTACCTCTGTCAACGCTACAGCTGAAGTCGATAGCACAGACACATAGTTACATTTCACACAGCGGGACACCCTGGAAGAGACGGAGAAACCTCAGGAGCATGCCGAGCAATGCGAACTTGATGTGAAAATCGTTACGGCAAGATGTGAGATGAACCTGGAGAAAACTGCCACCGAGGCCAACGACATAATGTTGGTCCGGAGCTCGGTAAGAAGTGCGCTAGCTTGGCTGGTTAGCAACTGTAGGCTAACGTTGGTCTGTATGAAAACATCCATTTGAAATTAGCTAAGCTAATCAGTTGATAGCAGCTGAAATGTGTGGACAAAAAACAGATGTCACGGCCGTCAACGTTAGTTGTAGATTAAACGCTGGTAGCTAGCTAAATCACATGGGTAGCTAACGTTAGCTAGCTATAATGTGAGTCAATGCAATCATTTTGTCAGTTTATTTAAACTAGCTAGCTAGGTAGTTCTGTCAGTCAGCTAGCTAGCTAGTTAGCTTCTGTTAACTTCAGGTGAACCTTGATCGAGCAGCGCTTATTCACTGGTCCAAGCATTAACGTTAGCTGTCATTCCTTTCGGATAATAAAATAAGTTCAGATGTTACCTTAAGGATTTAGCTCAGCCGGCAGCTAAATGCTTCTGTGTTTGTTGACAATGGGAAACACACATAAACTACGTTAAATACAGTAGCTTTATGGTATACGAAAAAGTCGCATCTATTTGATTTCTTCACAGCTCATTTGTTGTAGAATTTTTTTTTACAGTTTTAATACAGTGCAGTCTTTGTAACATAACGGATTTCGGTTTGCCTTCTGTTGTATTGTATAAGCTTGTAAAGTAATACATATGGTATTGGTTATGGCACTGGCCTGTCAGTGAAGGCATCATGCAAATGACCGTAGGGTTAACCTGTCTGAATAGAATCATCTCATCCATCAAGCTAAAAATAAGTCTTTCCGCTGTTTGTTGTGGGATTCAAAACACACTTAACGTCAATGCAAAGAGTATAGGGCTGCAATAACACGTATTTTCAGTCTGTTATCTGTAATTTTCCTGAATAATCAAGTCCACGTCTTCAAATATCTATTGTCCGACCATCAGTCTAATCCCCAAAGATATTTAATTTACAGTTATATAAAACAGAGAAAACTTACACATCGTCACATTGGAGATGTTGACACCAAGGAAAGATTGGTCTGTTTGCCTTAGGGCTTATATATAAGATATATGATATGAGACTAGATATCGTCTTAGATTTTAAATATCATGATATGGTGTAATTTGAACTCAGACTGTTCTAGCTGCTTTTATTATTTGCCTTTACCCACTTAGGCACTATATCCACTTTACTGATGGTTATCTAAAATCTCATTGATAATATGTTGTGAAAGCACCAATTGTCAACCCAACAATATCAATATGGATGTGTTTGATCTAGAATATTGTGATATTTGATTTTCTTCCTATTGTCCAGCCTTAAGTGTAATTTATGATCTTGCGTTAAATGACACGTGGGTAAGTAGTTACGTGTAGATATGGACCCTACACCGTTACCTGGCGTGCACCTCAAAAAATGTAACTACACGTCACGGCACAGACTGTGATTGGTCCGTGTGGTTGTGGCTTGGTAGCGTTGTATTTCCTCCTACTCATTTCCAGGTTCTCCTTCTCCATAAGGAAGGGGAACTGTTCCTGCTACAGCCATGTACCATGGTCAGAAAGCACATTGGAGAAACTTTGTTTCTCTACTTGCTCAGAAGCTAATCCCTTTCACTCTCTCACTCGCTCTACCACGCACTCCCCACGCGCACACACGCCTGCCCTGCCATTCCCTTAAAGTGATCGACGCACACACCAACGCAAGTATAAACTTCAGTCCACTTACGTAGGCTTTGACAAAAGATTTGCGTGGAGCCTCAACAGAACCCTAAATCAGCCTTAAAAGAATAGGAGAGCTGGCATGTGTGTATGCGTGTGGAGTGTATAGTAGAGCGAGTGAGAATGGGATGGGATTAGCTTCGTAGCAAGAACTAACTCTGGAGGCGTAGATGGAAAAACTAAGTCTCCCCTGTGCTTTCTAAACATGGTTGGAAATCTGCAGCAGGAAAAGTCAACCCTCTCCTTGATTTCATGTTTGAGGAGAACCCAGAAACAGCCTAGTAATTTTTTTTGTAATGAAAATTAAAAAATATTTTTTAAAAGATTGTTTATTGTTTGGGGTCCCTTGCTAGAGCTGCTGCCCCCTCGTCCCGATACCGGAGAAGAGGACGAAGATGGATGGATGGATGTTTTATTGTTTTAATAGCTAATATATAATAACGAAATATATGAAAATCACTGTAGACACAATTCAAATTGTGCCGAGGGAATTATTTTCACCGGTCATTCTGATCGGAGACTGAGAATTTTCGGTCCTCATCAATTTTGGGACATGGATTTTACGCATGACTAGGCCTGCACAAATTTGGGAAAAATATAAATGATTAAAATATATATATATATATATATATATATAATTTTTTTTCCGTAGAATTGATATTACTATTCTCTGCCAAGATTTTTTTTTTTTTCTCACAAAGTGTAATGTTTATTGCACACATGAACCATGACAAAACAAATTGGCAGTACCAAACAAATGTTCTTTTGGCCCCTGTAGCGCATTGCTCATCACCACAAGCCTGTAAACACACTTCAATGAAGAGAAGGGGGAGCTCTTGGAGCGCTTTAAAAACAATTTTATACAGTCTATGTTTAAAATGCACAGAAGAAAGCAGTAGCACTTGTGATGCAGTCGGCTTGTAAAATGGAATAATACTGGTGCAATGTTTTAAATCAAAGTTATTTAAAAATTAAATCGGGAACAGAGTGAATTGAGATTGCAATTTTATAACGATTGAGCGTGCAGGCCTACGCATAACCATAAATTGGTCTTGTGTTTGCATGAAACATGACTTAGGAACTTTGAAAAATAGTTTTTGTTTCATTTTCAGTTATTCTCTACAGTGGGGTTTGAAGTTTTGGGCACCCTAGGTAAGAATTTGTGTTAATGTGCTTAAAGAAGCCAAGAAAATATGGAAAAAATCTCCAAAAGGCATCAAATGACAGATTAGTTAGATTTCATTTACACTTTCAAAATAACAGAAAACAAAAAAAATGGCTTAGACAAAAGTTTGGGCACCCTGCAGAGTTTATAGCATGTACCGTTCCCTTGGGAAAGCTGAGACCTGACAGTGTCATGGATTTGTTCTCTTATCAAGTTCGTTTCCTGGAAAGACCAGGTGATGTCAATCTTAAGGTTTTAAATGCCCAGCTCATCTGACCTTCCCCAACTCAGTCGACCATGGGTTCTTCAAGCATTGTCTAGAAAACTGAAACTGAAAATGGTTGGTCCACAAGCAGGAGAAGGCTAGAAGAAGATAGCAAAGCGTTTTCAGATGCCAATACCTTTGTTCGGAATGTATTAGGAATGGCCGTCATCAGGAACAGTGAAAGTTAAAGCAAGATCTGGAAAACCAAGAAAAATATCAGACAGAACAGCTCTCGGGAGTGTGAGAAAAGTGAGTCAAAACCCATGTTTGACTGCATGACCCATCCAGAAAAACCTGGCAAGCACTGGAGATGTGGTACACAATTCCTCTATGAAGACCTTCTTGTACAAATATGGTCTTCATGGAAGAGTCATCAAAAGAAAACCTCTTCTCTGTCCTCACCACAAATATCAGAGATTTAAGTTTGCAAATGAAAATATGGACAAGCCTGATGCATTGTGGAAACAAGTTCTGTGGAACGATGAGGTTAAAGTAGAACTTTGGCCGCAATGAGCAAAGGTACGTTTGGAGAAGAAAGGGCACAGAATTTACTGAAAAGAACCTCTGTCCAACTGTGAAGCAAGGGGGGGGGGGTGGATCATGCTTTGGGGTTGTATTGCAGCCAGTGGCACAGGAAACATTTCACGAGTTGAAGGAAAAAATGGATTCAATAAAATTTCAGCAAATTTTGGATGCTAACTTGAGGCCATCTGTGAAAAAGCTAAAGAGAGGATGGCTTCTACAAATGGATAATGATCCTAAACACACCTCAAAATCCAC
>NC_045737.1:25747901-25748061 GCF_008692095.1 Etheostoma spectabile | reverse complement strand
TAAACTGAAGGTTTTGCCATGGCCTTCACAATCTCCTGACCTCAACATAATTGAAATTGTATGGCTAGACCTTAAAAGAGCAGTGCGTGACTGACAGCCCAGAAATCTCAAAGAACTGGAATGGGCGAAGATACCTCAAACAAGAATTGAAAGACTCTTG
>NC_045737.1:25746918-25747891 GCF_008692095.1 Etheostoma spectabile | reverse complement strand
AGAAGCGTTTCCAAGCTGTGATACTTGCCAAAGGAAAATGGATGGAAATAAGATCTAACTTTTTGAAACATATTATACAAATGTCTAATCTGTCATTTGACGCCTTTTTGGAGATTTTCTTGGCTTCTTTGTGAACATTAATACAAATTTTTACGTGGGGTGCCCAAACTTTTGAGCCCCACTGTATAATCTCTGAAATAGTCCAAAATAGTTTCACTTTGGCTTCAGATACATTTTACACATTTCTGAACTTTATGCAAATTGACTCCACTGATGCCACCTTGTGATATTGTTCACTGGGAAGCTACACAGTTCCATGATTAACTATTGGGGAAAGTGAGAGGTAAAGGTTGTTCTCAAGTCAGGGTTTATTTTGTAGTTCAGTTGTGCCACGGGTGTCTTTATTGAACACAACAACATTTAGGAATAAATTCACCAACACAGAACTGAAAAGGTGAAACTGCTGTTTTTTATTTGTGTAACTTGTGTATTTTAAACTTCCGTCCTACATACAACAGAGACCGCTCTATTAACCTGTTATTTGGACTTTCTTCAGAAATACCAGAATAAACTTAACTGTTTTTGTAACTTCAGATTTTATGACCGTACCTAATGCATACTCCTAAAAGCATTTGAAAAAACAACTAAAACTTTCTTGATCACCAACATGAGACAAAACAGAAGTCATCATGCCTTAATGTAACTGTGCAGTGATTATGTTGGAGTAAACTGCTGGTAGAAAGTTTTGGAGGAGAGTGGTAGAAGACATGAGTTTTGATCAGATTGAACAGGAAGTGAGGTTAATTCCTACAGACGAATAGTTAATGTTTTTGTCTCTCTTCTCGCCATAGCACGGCCGAGCCAAAGTGACTCATGCAGTGGTGGTGATCTTCCTGGAGTTCTTCGCCTGGGGGCTGCTGACCACGCCCATGCTGACTGTAAGTACACACACACACACACACACACACACACA
>NC_045737.1:25737423-25746908 GCF_008692095.1 Etheostoma spectabile | reverse complement strand
CACACACACACACACACACACACACACACAAACTGCTTCAGCAGCCAGTTTCACTGTTCTACCACTCAGCTGGATGTTTGTAGTTCGAGCTCTCTGGGACGATGTGGACAAGGACTACGTGTTATATGTAGCGAACATTGTGTGCAAAATAGGTCTTATTTGGAAAAGGGCCTAATTCAGAAAATCTATCCACAATATGTTGTTTATAGAACCTGTATTAAATTCGGGATATTTTCATATTCGGAACAATAATGGAATGTGTGTGTGTGTGTGTGTAAACATACTCAAGGTTCTTCTGTCAGTCATTTTAATTTTTCCCATAAACAATTGCCTTTCCTCAAATTCAGCAACTGAGTCTTCTGCATTAGTGAGTCATTTATTAAATATTGCGTTCACATATTTCAAGTGTCTTAATTCAATGCATACTTGGCAGTATGTATATCGAAAGTATTATTTTTTTCAATAACAGTTGAAGACAGTTAAAGCAGATTGCTCCCTAACAACATAAACAATCAAGAATAACCAGTTGTCATAAGGATATGTTTAACAGAGCTCTAATGGAAGAAGGATCTCTGAAAATGGGTCATCCACGTACCTGATGGTAACAACTAGAGGTGTGATGGGATTAAACATGACAATATTTCTTGTCCAAGTAAAAACTGTCTTGCAATATCCGTACACAAGTGCAGAGCAGCAGCCTGGAACTTAGCATTGACCCCCGGCCCAGTCTCCAAAGTTGACTCAAAGTTTACTTTTGCTGAGTGATAGCGGAAGATAAAAGCTGCCAGTAAAAACCCAGCGCTAGAACGTTAGAGTACTGCTTCTCTCTCTCTCTCTCTCTCCCTCCCCCCCCCCCATGAGGAGAAAAGAGCATCACTCTTCACAAAAATCATCTGTTGAGTGTTTGATGGTAATTTATTTGTGCTTTTGAATGTAAACAATGTGAAACGATAGTAGAATAAGCTTTATTTCTCTCTGTCTACTGTACAATGACAAATTCAAGGACAAAACATTTGGTCTCAACTACTGCCCGAAAACGCTTAGTTATGTTGTAACCTTGGTTCTCTGTGTGAAGTGACTTTCTCCACTATATGTTTTGAATAGTTAACCATGTTAGTTATACAGGAGAGAAGCCAGTTGTCTGAGTTTGTGGCAAAACCTTTTAGTGTTTTTATTTTGGGACTTTCGATTGAATAAAGGACTATTTTACAAGTCTTATTTCTTCATTGTAGTTTTCAAGTGAACCCAATCTCGTCTCAGTCTTATCCTGTGAGCTGGGTGTCTCGTCACGCCCCTAGTAACGACTCATATTCACTATAGAGTTATTGGTTGCTCTAGGTCTTACTACTTTTAATTTAAAACGATTTAAATGGAAGTGGTGGATAGTAAAAAGTACAATCCTTGTTCTCTGTAACTTCTAAAGTCAATTTAAAGCTTCAGAAGTCTGACTCTGTCAAAAAAGTCTTTTTAGAAAAAAAAATTCACTCTTTTTGCTTCCACAGACAGCTTCTTTGCTAAGCCATGAAAGAGGGACAATAACTCTGGGCAAAACCTACTTGAATTGTGTAGATCACTTCAGAAGTCTCATATATTTGATTTTAAGTAATTTTTACACTGAACAAAAACTGTGGATTTTGTCTTAGATCTCTTACACTGGAATTGCTTTAAGAGGGGATTGTTTTGTGGCCAGTATGACCAAGAGAAATGATTACAGCAAACAGTGTGCGTGCGTGTGTGTGTGTGTTTAAAAAAAAGAAACTGGTTAATCTAGCACATGACGTAGACTAGAGCTGGGCCATGTCGAGAAAATCAAAATACCACAAAATGTTTGACTAAATACATCGATATTGTAGGGTTAACTATTTGTGCTTTGACAAAACATTTACACAATGAGGTTTTTGATAAACACTCATTAGTAATGTGGATATAACGACTGTGGTTAAAGACAAATAAAGCTGTGAGGAGGTCTGGTAAGTTTTGAAAATTACATCACTTTACTGTAATGCAGCCTTTAAAACTAGGAAAAGAAAATGCATGTCATATCACGATATCTAATTTAAGACTATATCTAGCCTCATATCAATATATTTCCCAGTAGTAGACCAGTAAAAACAAAAAGCCATTGTTCTGTTACAGCTTGAATGATCGATATATGAGATGTATCACCTGTCCATCATATGTTGAGGTGATCCATCCCAACTTTTTAACGTGGGTATATGCTTGTCTCCATGTATTACTGGAATTATGGCAACTTTCAGACTACAAATAGCACCGAGGTACAGGTGAGAAGACATCTGGTTCATTAAGTCCAATTTGAGAGGCAGATCCTTGAGTTTTAAAGGTTTATCAAACACTAGAACACTCGTTCTTAGTCTTAGTGCTAATGTGTCAGTCACAGTATGTATATAGTGTGTGACACTCAAATGCATTTCCTTGGTTAATTTTAAGTCTCACAACTGACCAATTAAGATGCACTTTAACATGATCCACAGTCACAGAAGTGACTGAAAATATAGTCAGACTGAGACGGTTGATGTCTAAAAAAAGACACACACACACACACACACACACACACACAAGAACAAGTATTTGATGCACTGCTGATTTTGCAGGTTTTCCTACTTGCGAAGCATGTAGAGGTCTGCAATTTTTCATACGTACAGTTCAACTGTCAGAGACGGAATCTCTTATTCCTCCTCTGATGGTCATTGGTAAACTTCAGACTGGCCTGGACATGTGCTGGCTTGAGCAGGGTGACCTTGCGTGCGCTGCAGGATTTTAATCCATGACGGTTTAGTGTGTTACTAATGGTGTTCTTTGAGACCGTGGTCCCAGCTCTCTTCAGGTCCTTGACCAGGTCCTGCAGTGTAGTCTGGGCTGATCCCTCACGTTCCTCATGATCATTGATGCTCCACAAAGTGAGATTTTGCACGGAGTCCCAGACCAAGGGAGATTGACTGTCACCATTTTTCTAATAATTGCGCCAACAGTTGTTGCCTTCTCATCGAGCTGCTTGCCTTTGTCCTGTAGCCCATCCCAGCCTTGTGCAGGTCTACAATTTTATCCCTGATGTCTTTCCACATCTCTCTGGCCATTGTAGAGAAGTTGGAGTCTGTTTGAGTGTGTGGACACGTGTCTTTCATACTGGTAACAAGTTCAAACAGGTGCAGTTAATACATGTAATGAGTAGAGAACATCAGGGCTTCTTAAAGAAAAACTAACAGGTCTGTGAGAGCCAGAATTCTTACTGGTTTGTAGGTGATCAAATACTTATGTCATACAATAAAACGCAAAATAATTATTTAAAAATCATACAATGTGATTTTTCTGGATTTTTGTTTTAGATTCCATCTCTCACAGTTGAGGTGTACCTAAGATAAAAATTACCAACCTATATGCTTTGTAAGTAGCAAAATCGCCAGTGTATCAAATACTTGTTCTCCCCACTGTGTGGATGGATGGATGGATAGACACAGATAGTGTAGTATATTTTATTTTTAAAGACCTGTAGATGTGACTTTCTGTTTTGCTGTTTCAGGTCCTCCATGAGACATTTCCTCAGCACACTTTCCTGATGAACGGCCTGGTTCACGGGGTGAAGGTAAGACCTATCGGCATCAACACATCAAACACATTTAAATGAAACTCTGCAGGATTCATTTTGAGGACATTTGACTGTCACAGCAGCAGAAATGAGAGTATGAATCAGTGGAGAGTATAAACCCTCCAGCTACCAGCAGAATGTATGGTGAAGTTGTATAGAGAAATGAATGGACACTTAAACGGGTTTCTCCTGCATGTTCACCGGGGTTAAAATCCACCATTGTGAAATAATAAATTAATTCATAAAGTAAAATCCACTCATCAAACTCACTCTCCTGATTCCATTACCTCAACTCCAAAGCTGTTACAGAGCACTGAGCTCTTAGACAAAGACAGCAGTTTTAACATTTTAAAATCTGGAAAACCCACTGTGTGGAACTCACTGGCACCATTGTTGTGTAAAGGATGCTGTGGCACTAAAACCGGCAGCCCTTCTTGAATGAACAAATGAAGAAAAGGAAACACTGAATTTTTTGAATGTCCATCCCAACTGCCTGCAAGGCAACGTCATGAAATGTTTTATCATGTGAGACCAAGTAAAGCAGCTAATTCTCACATTTAAGAACTATCTTTTGCTTTTGATTAACTAATGGATAATTTGTTGCATCTCTAAAAGATTCCCCCAAATAAGACATCCTTACATTTACACTTGATCGTTGTGTTGAGACATAAAAAAAAAAAAGGTTTTGTCTCTAATGTTTTTTTTCTGTGTTCCTGTTCAGGGCTTTCTGTCGTTTCTGTCGGCTCCTCTGATTGGTGCCCTGTCAGACATCTGGGGCAGGAAGTCCTTCCTCCTGATGACGGTCTTCTTCACCTGTGCCCCCATCCCCTTCATGAGGATCAGCCCTTGGTGAGACAGTGTGTCTTTGTGTGAGAGACAGTTGATGCACAACTTATACTACCAAGAAAAGACTAAAAACTATAAATTAGTTTTAAGTCAGACAGCGGCACAGTCTGATGAAGACGGAGGATGTTTAAGCAATATTCTAAACTATTTAAATGTCCAAATTTTATTGTCATTTAAATGTTTTACCTGCAATTTAAAAAATATATTTTTAATGTCGGCAGCATTAATGTGAAATACCAGTTTGCTTCTAAATGTATTAAGAGCTTTTGAGCAGTTCTTTTTCCCAAGCCCGACCCTACCTGAGCCTAGCCCGACACATTAACTGTAATTATAAACCCGAGCTCGTTTTAAACCAGACTGTTTTTTTTTTTTAAATATGTGTGCCGTTAAAATTGACATTCTCAACTACAATTCAGAGTCTTAATGAATTATGCAACAAGGATGAAGCATGGTAACTGCGTTGTTTGTTTATTCAGAATGGAGTGGATCGCAAATGGATCCGAATAAAGAAACCTCCACCCGTAGCTCCCTCAGCCGAATAGTGTGGGTAACAGATCAAGGCATTAACATAATCAAAGCCCTGGAACCATATAAGAGACTTTCTTGTCTCAATCACCTAATTAGTACTGTCCTTTGCCACGATCTGCATGCCAACGCACTGGCCACACTGCCTAGAGCTACGGGAGAACCTGGAGAGGCATAGCTTTCTCCCCACCCAATTATGCTAATAAAGTAATGATTAAAAAAACACAAATGCTTGATCAAAGGCCCGGCTCAAGGATAGTGGCGGAAAATATCGACCCGACCCGTGGGTTAGGTCCTAGAGTCTAAACTCTACTTAGTTGTTACCTCAGAGAAACCTCACGTCAGGACTTTTTAGAGACAGTCTGAATCCTCCGAAAGTCATTAGTCTTCTAAACCTCCTGTACAGCTGCTGGTACTGTACATTTAGCAGACACTCCGCTCTGATCTGCTCTCTGTTGTCTGTCTCTTCAGTTCTGCTGATGTCTGTTTGTTTCTGGAAATAATTTAAACTGATCCACTGGCATCAGATGTGATCAGGTTACAGTGCAAACTCAGGCTGGCATGTTTATGAGCAGGACTGCAACTAATGGTCATTTTCATTATTGATTAATCTGCTGATTAGAGTCCCAAGAGACTTCCTCAAATTTTTCTTTTTTTTTTCGACCAACAAACTCAATGATTTTCAGTTTAATATCTACTCTGAGTGCTTCTGTTTTTATATCCCAACAAACCAAGTATCTTTGGGTTTTGGGCAGTTTTCACTGTGTTCTGATGTTTCATAGAATAAACAAGTAATTGTTTAATCTTAAAATAAAATGATGCATCCCTGGTCTGATCTCACTTGAATCAATAGTTAGTGGAGGGTCTGTTGGAGTTTAAACAGTCACATGTTTTTCATGTGAGCGGCTCAGGATCAGCATGTATGCTACTGAGCAGAGAGCAAAGAACACTTTTCTCTCCTGCTTCTTTCACAGCTCAGCTTCAGCGTTCATGTGCTCTTTATGTTAGCGCACAGTGTTTGCTCTTTTTTTAATTATTCATAAAACATGAGCAGTGTAGCATATCCCTCTAAAAACTGTTATTACACAGAAACGGCATTCTAGTATTTCATTCACAGCAAAGGGCACCTATATCTTTTTTTTTTTTTTTTCTCATCAGACAGAAAAAATGTTCTTTGATTTTTATATTCTTTAATCAGTTATAGTACCTCTAAAATAGAATTTTCTGTCGATGTCATCAAAGGTCTTGTGTATTCTGACCAAAAGTGCAAAAATATTCAAATTACTTTCTTGTGAGACCAAGAAAAGCAGCGAACACTCAGATTTCATAGCATGGAACAATCACATATTTGGTATTTTTTCTTGAAAAATTCCTAAACAATAATTGATTATTGAAATGGCTTTCTTTTAATCCATTAATTGACAGAGCTTAGATCGGGCCCAAAAAAGCCTGTAAACTGTGTTTGTTTATTCAGGATGGAGTGGATCGTAAATGGATCAAAAAGAAGAAACGTAAAAAAAAAAAGATACTTAGCCATAGCTCCCTCACCTGAATAGTGTGGGTAGATCAATGCAGCAACATAATCGAAGCCCTGAAACCAAACCAACTTTCTTGTCTCGATCACCTCCTTCGCCACAGTCTGCATTAATCGGTTCCTGATTATGTAAATGACAGCAGACACCTATTTAAACAATCTTTTTAAGCCAATAATCTCAATTGTCATAATATTACATTATCAACATAACACAGCTCGGAAAACCTGCTTAATTTTCCTGAGAATCTGCAGCTTTTCTTTTTAACTTGGAAGAATCTGGAAATTGAGTGTGTGTCTGTCTGTCTGTCTGTCTGTCTGTCTCCTTTATTTTCATGACTATTTACACTGTAGATCATATCTGACGATTTGAAAATTGTCCTGTGTCCAGGTGGTATTTCGCTCTGATCTCCGTCTCAGGAATCTTCGCAGTGACCTTCTCGGTGATCTTTGCCTACGTGGCTGACATTACGGAGGAGCACGAGAGGAGCACCGCCTACGGACTGGTAACTACAACTACATGGACAGCTTAAATCATTCAGCCTTTTAGTCACTAATGCAGGAAGTGGGTTTCCCTTTGTCACAAAACACTTTTAAAATGAACGTCACAAGTTTAGAGATAAAGCTACCTCATAGCTCTGATATCTTACTGAACGTTATATAATTCTGTGCACATAATGAAGCAGTACTGCAGCCAATGTGCTTACTGTAATAAAATATTGTGTGTGTGTGTGTGTGTACACACACACACACACACACACACACACACACACACAACAACCAAACAACAAACCGTTCAAAATTTTGGGGGTGCCAAATGGAGTGATAGCCTTCCTTATTCAGAATCGCTTTTACCCTGTACAAATCTCCCACCTACCAGCACCAAAGCAACCCCAGACCATCATATTACCTCCACCGCTTAACAGATGGCGTCAGGCATTCTTCCAGCATCTTTTCATTTGTTCTGCTCTCACAACGTTCTTCTTTGTGATCCAAACACCTCAAACTTGGATTCATCCGTCCACAACACTTTTTTCCAGTCTTCCTCTGTCCATGTCTGTGTTCTTTGCCCATCTTAATCTTTTCTTTATTGGCCGTCTCAGATATGGCTTTTCTTTGCCACTCTGCCCTGAAGCCCAGAATCCCGCAGCCGCCTCTTCACTGTATGGTTGACACTGGTGTTTTGCGGGTACTATTTATGAAGATGCCAGTTGCGGACCTGTGAGGCGTCTGTTTCTCAAACGAGACTCTAATGTACTTATCTTCTTGCTCAGTTGTGCAACGCGGCCTCCCCTTCTTTTTCTACTCTGGTTAGAGCCTGTTTGTGCTGTCCTCTGAAGGGAGTAGTACACACCGTTGTAGGAAATCTTCAATTTCTTAGCAATGTCTCGCATGGAATAGCCATCATTTCTAAGGACAAGAATAGACTGTAGAGTTTCAGATGAAAGTTCTCTTTTTCTGGCCATTTTGAGCGTTTAATTGACCCCACAAATGTGATGCTCCAGAAACTCAATCTGCTCAAAGGAAGGTCAGTTTTGTAGCTTCTGTAACGACCTAAACTGTTTTCAGATGTGTGAACATGATTGCACAAGGGTTTTCTAATCATCAATTAGCCTTCTGAGCCAATGAGCAAACACATTGTACCATTAGAACACTGGAGTGATAGTTGCTGGATATTGCACCAAAAACCAGACATTTGCAGCTAGAATAGTCATTTACCACATTAGCAATGTATAGAGTGTATTTCTCAAAGTTAAGTCTAGTTTAAAGTTATCTTCATTGAAAAGTACAGTGCTTTCCTTCAAAAATAAGGACATTTCAATGTGACCCCCAAACGTGTGTGTGTGTGTGTGTGTGTGTGTGTGTGTGTGTGTGTGTGTGTGTGTGTGTGTGTGTGTGTGTGTGTGTGTGTGTGTGTGTGTGTGTGTGTGTGTGTGTGTGTGTGTGTGTGTGTGTGTGTGTGTGTGTGTGTGTGTGTGTGTGTGTGTGTGTGTGTGTGTGTGTGTGTGTGTGTGTGTGTGTGTGTGTGTGTGTTGTGTGGGTGTGTGTGGGTGTGTGTGTGTGGTTGTGTGTGTGTGTGTGTGTGTGTGTGTGTGTGTGTGTGTGTGTGTAGGTGCAGAAACCTATACTGGTAGTGCCCTTCAGATTAAAGCTGCTGCAGTGCATTCTGTTCTCTGTCCCCCTGCTATGGGTGTATGCTGGGTGGACTGTGGCTCTAGAAAAAAAAAGGATTTTTGACCCTGATTCACTGGTTATTGGCTTATGTTTTTAAAAGTTAAGGTCAAAAATGTATATCTTAAGACATTTTTATGTTAAATGCCCACAGAACCTGTCCTTTTTTAAACTGAGTGACTAAAAACTAATTTAGAGAGAGAATCTTTTACTGTTTAGTTTTGATTAAACAAGAGGACTGGATCAAACTCGATCTATGTGGTGCTACATGAAAACATCCATTTAATATGCACATAACATGTGTTTTATAATCAATGACACGTGAAGTCATTAACGCACACAGGGGTTTGGTCCACTGGCTTGTGGTTTCTAACATGCACTCATGCATGCAGCTCATATGACCGCAGCATGTGAACAATGAAAGGTTAATGTATGAGGAGAAGCAAAGAAGCTGGGCTGCTGTTCTCATGTCTCAACTACAGAACTATTATGAGTAAATTCAAATACATAAAAGACATACAACGGTGTTGACTGAGATTTAGATCATTTGGTGCCAATGAATAATTGTTGTCTTTGAGACTAAGTCGGTCACTGGACCTCATCTGTCGTTTATAATGAAAAAGAAGTAGATAACAAAATAATGATTAAACACACATATTTAAACTAATACTTTTTACACAATAACCAACCAAAGTCTTCTTTAAAAAGGGAGGTTCAAGGCCTTAAACCTTCCTTTTCAGGTTGGCCTGCTTTTGCAAGTGTTGGCTCAGTTGTTTAGTCTAAAGTTGGATTCAGATCTTTCACGCC
>NC_045737.1:25722500-25737413 GCF_008692095.1 Etheostoma spectabile | reverse complement strand
TTAAACAAACTGACACAAACTGGTCCTATGTGAAAGCAGCCTCAGCAAAGTTTTGTGTTTTTGTGTGTCGTCAGGTTTCGGCAACCTTTGCGGCCAGCTTGGTGACAAGCCCAGCTATTGGGGCCTACCTGTCGGCGCAGTACGGTGATAGTCTGGTTGTCCTGGTTGCCACGGTAATCGCTGTGGCCGACATCGCCTTTGTGTTCTTCGTGGTCCCAGAGTCACTGCCAGACAAGATGAGGCTGACGTCTTGGGGCTTCCCCATCTCCTGGGAGCAGGCTGACCCGTTCGCGGTGAGTTCAGAGACTGAAAACATCAGTGTGAAAGAGCAGGGTCAAAGTTCACTTATAGTTTGTAGTGAGGAAGAGGAGGAAGAAACATCATCTGTATTAGTTACACGTTTATTATGATACTTTATAGCTTAACATGTAACATTTGGCAGTTCAATACCCAGTTTGTTATATACTGTAACAAATGCCTTTTAATTAGTTACTACACTGACACAAATAGTTAGTAATAACTGTTTAATTTGGAAGACTTCAGCACAAGTAGATAATTCTAAAAACCGATTGGTTGATTGGTCATATTTGGCAGCTGAATGGTGAGACACTAACACTGCCCTCATGCAGCAATGATATCTTAGGTAGTTAATGTAAATGTGTCTGCCAGATGTCAGCTGATTGATTGATTGATTGATTGATTGATTGATTGATTGATTGATTGACAAACAGTTGTATTGATGAGTTGCCTTGACAGCTGATTTGTTTTGTGTGTTCAGTCTCTGCGTCGTGTGGGGAAAGACACCACAGTGCTGCTGATATGTGTCACAGTGTTCTTGTCCTACCTGCCTGAGGCCGGACAATACTCCAGCTTCTTCCTCTATCTGAGACAGGTAACACACACACTAACACACACTGTCAGACAGGTGTACAAGTGCTTTCTTCTTTTGTCTAGTTGGGACAGTAGCCAACATCATGCGAGATGTCATGACCTGCTTTAATATTCTTTTTGAACTTCATTTGTTGACTCATCCTTCTGGTGAAAATCAGGCTAGATGTTAAAATTGCTGTTCAGTGTTTCACTGTATCTCTGTGACGAAAGTAAATAACATGAGTGTTTCCCCCACAGAGAGGTGATGAGTTTAACCACATTAGTGTTTATTCATGAACATGTTAGTGTTTCTACGAGGTTCTGTCACTGGTGAAATGTTAAATATTCACTCATTGGAAGATATTTTGTTTTGTGTTTCAGGTGATTGAGTTTTCTCCTGCAGCCATTGCTGCCTTCATTGCTATGGTGGGAATCCTCTCTATAGTTGCTCAGGTAAAGAAACAACCAGCCAACACCATCATGGTGGTTTTATCACAGAATATATCCTCAGTCTCTGTTTTCTGTTCACTAGAGATGCACCGATTTACAACTTTTGTAGGCGGATTCCGATTCCAATTTTTCTTTGAGTTTGGCCTGCCAATACTGATTTTTAGCAATTCCAAATTTAATATTTTCTAACCACTTTAAGCACACACGAATATTTAGTTTCTAGCTTTTCTTTATTGGTACATTTTACATGATGGTAGAACATAGAACATTTTTTGAACAGATAATCGATGCCTATAAAATAGAACTATATAAATTACTCCTGGTGTGGGAAATTCACACATCTTAAGTGCAACGTTATGGAGAAACCATTTCTTTCTTTTCACATCCAATATCCAACTAAACAAACTAGATATATTCAGCAAAATAAACTTCTGTATGTATGAAAACAGGTAATAAATAAAATAATATATAAATAACAAAAATAAAATAAATATAGCCTTGCAGTATGATATTTCTCAAAACACACACAGGCCCGTTTTGAATGTCAACAGTAATGTTACTGAAACATCATGTAGTTTCGTATTTTTTTTTAATTTTTTTAGCAAGTTTTCTTTATTTGTCATTGTACATAAATATGAACAATACCAACGGGCTTATCTGCTAACGTTACTGTACCTCAGAACAATCTTACAAATAGACGGCACCCGAGGATGCTGTTACCTGAAACAGATGATTTCACGTCACCTCTTATTCTACACACAGTTTACTAACAAAACCAAATGCCTTGGAAACATTAGAAACATTACTACGTTTCTAATGTTGGTTTTGAGCGGTATGCATCCCCACTAACCTGGAAAACGTTTAAAACAGTAACGTTAATACAGCGTGTCAGAGGAATACACACTGCGTCTCCTGCAGCGGGGCGTCTGAGGCAGAGGGACCGTCATTGCAGGGTTCACTAACATTAGCTTCTTGTCTCATCTGGGGTCTGATAAACAGTAAATTCATCAAAGTCAGTGTGCCCAACGCTATTTTCCGATATATATATATATATACTGGAGCTGTGAGTGCGGTTTTCTTGTTCCAGTTGTTCAGCCTCCGAGGGGAGAGAGAGCGGCTGACCAGTAGAGCACACTGTTCTGCAGAGCGTTTCTGACGTTTCAAAAACAGCTGATGGAGCGGTGGTGCATGTGCACAAGTGATGCTGATGTTGCGCAACGTTAAACATGCAGCACCCGAGTGCATTTGACCAGCATAAAATCGGCAAATGTCAGTCTAACCTGCCGGTCATGGCCGTGCACGTGAAAACCGGCCAATTCCGGTCACCAGCCGGTCGATCGGTGCATCTCTACTGTTCACGTATGAATGTTTGTGGGTGTGTCGCACAAATTTGCTGCCAAATTCAAATTGCCTCTGTGTGTAATTTAACTTCACTTAAATTATGCGCTTGTTCAATCGCAAGATTTGATTGGCTGTATCAAAATGACGTCTCCATCTACGTAGACGGATACCTAAATGGTATTCTATTGAATGAATGCAAAACTGGGGCACCATCATGAAACCAAAACCAGCCATAATAGGAATTTCTCCCTTTCTCAAGTGATTCACAGAGCAGATATGTTGCTATACCAGACAAAAAACGGTAATTTAGTGTAACTTCAGAACACAAGACAAAATAAGAGTTTACTTGCAAAACGCAATGTGTGAAATAATGTTTTTTCTTGGTTATTCTGTTTTGTTGATCATTAGGAGTCGAAATCGTAATCACAATTAAAATGATTCGATTAATTGCATAGTCCCTATCAAAACATAGTTTCATGTATTAGAAAAATAACACTTGTTATAATGTTGAGATTGCGTATCATTTCATTCATCATGTACAATGTTTCTCTCTCTCTTTCTGTCTGTCAGACTCTCTTCCTTAGTGTTTTAATGAGGACTATTGGTAATAAGAACACAGTTCTTCTGGGTCTGGGCTTTCAGCTCTTCCAGCTGGCCTGGTACGGCTTTGGCTCCGAGCCATGGTGAGAACACTTGCTAAGTATACATTTGTATTTTTTGTTATTGCTTATATGAAATTATATTATTTTATTCATATCTGTTTTAGGATGATGTGGGCAGCAGGAACAGTAGCAGCCATGTCCTCCATCACCTTCCCAGCAGTCTCTGCTCTTGTGTCACACTGTGCATCCCCTGACCAGCAAGGTGTGTGTCTGTCTGTCTGTGTGTCTGTCTGGAGAACTGGAATCACGGGAGAAAGATGCTTGTCTTTTTCTTTTGTGTCTTTGTATGCGAGTTTCTTTTCTTTTTTCTTCTTTTTTTAAAACGTTTTTGAAGATTTCTTAACTGTGTGTGCGTGTTTGTGTGTGTTCAGGTGTAGCCCAGGGGATGATCACAGGTATCAGAGGTCTTTGTAACGGTTTGGGTCCAGCCCTCTATGGCTTTATCTTCTTTCTCTTCAACGTGGAGCTTGACGATATGCACCCGGTGGCAGGACGACCCACACAGAAAATGGAGGTACGCAAACACACATAGGAAGTCTGCTACCTTACCTGAACCCTAAGGGTCATGACAGCATTTGGGGTTTGGGATATTTTGTTTCTTAAAGGAGAATTCTGATTGATTCCAACACGTGGCTCTATTGTTTGTAAATATGGACTGCTGTCAGTAGCAAGAACAATTAAAACAATCGGTGCTGCCTACACTGTGTTAACCCCCTGCTAGAGTTAGCACCCAACACGGCTTAAACAGGGCAAGTTTTAAACGTGTTTTTAGCCTCTAAACATGTTCCAAATGTCATTACAAGTACCTACTCACGTGCAGTGATTCCTTCCGAGGGTACAGTGAATCTGACTGCAGTAGATGTGACAATACCTCTGTTTATTTCCTGTTAATTCATTTTCCTATTGTAGAAATCGTAAATGTAAATGTGCTGTATTTATATAGCGCTTTTCCAGTCTTAACAACTGCTCAAAGCGCTTTTACAGGAAACATTACACTACAACATACACACTCACACTCCGATGCGCAGCACCGGGGGCAACTCAGGGTTCAGTGTCTTGCCCAAGGACACTTCGACAATGACTGCAGGGGCAGGGATCGAACCACCAACCTTCCGATTGGCAGGCAACCGCTATACCACTGAGCCATGGTATGTCCTTAGTAATGCCTATGTAGAAACAGGCTGTGACCTGACACCAAAGTGAAGCCAGGAGTGCTGCAGTTAAAGAGTTCAAGAGCTATTGAGCATGTCCATAGGTAACTAAGCAACAGTGGGCTCTTGAACTTTTGACCTGCTGCAGCCGGGCACTCTGCTCTCCTGGCTCCACTGTGGTGTCAGCTCATAGCTTGTTTGTACATAGTCGTTACTAAGGAAATAACAACGGCAAATCGTTTTTTTGTGGAAAAAATAAATTTTGGAATATTGGATTGAATGAGTTCAACAATAGGAAAACAAATAAACAGGAAATAAACAGAGGTGTGAATTAACACAACTTTTATGCATTTCTGTCACTTCTACGGCAGACCGATTCGCTGTATTCCCTTGGAAGGAATCACTGCACATGGGTAGGCACTTGTAATGACATTCTAAACGTGTTTACAGGCCGAAAACACGTTTAAAACTTGCCCTAAGCCTGTTGGGTGCTAACTCTAGCAGGAGGATAACACGGTGTAGGCAGCACCGATTGTTTTTGTTATTCTCGCCACTGACAGCACTCCAAATTTACAAACCGAGCCACGTGTTGGAATTCTCCTTTAAAGCTGACATCACTGTTTGATCTATAACATGTTACCAAAGCATGAACACACAGAAGTGAAATGACTTGATTCCATAATATGGAAAACAAATCTATAATATATCTTAATATTTATAATATTTATATTATTTAAAATATTGATGTGTACTTATGGTGTGTATATCTAGATAGACATTTATTAGTGTGCAGATTTTAAATTGGGATTAAATTTGAGGCCAATCTTTGAAGTCTTCCATTCAGTTTCAAAATAATTGTTCATAATTTAAACATTTAATGCATAATTTCTCTCTGTCTGCAGAAGTCAATGATTCCCGGTCCTCCCTTCCTGTTTGGAGCGTGCACCGTCTTATTTGCCCTCCTTGTAGCTGTCTTCATCCCCGAGAACCACCGATTGGCTGAGGCCAAGACCTGCTCCACCCGCAAGTCCAGCTGCACCTCCACTGCACACGCTCAGAGCGCCAGCCCTCTGGCCATGCCCACCAGCGATGCGGAGGACATTGAGCCGCTCCTACAGGACAGCAGCATGTGACAGACAGCCGTGCCAGCCAATCGCAGCGTTGAGGTCATGAGCACTGTCTGCTAGTCTCGCCCCTTTCCGAATAAACCGTTCAGCTTTTATTTTTTTATTTCTTTAGATCCAGACCGTTCAGATAAAAGACTCAGGGAATGTTAAGCAGCAATCACACTGACTAGATTTATTTCTGTACAATATTTCTTCTTTTAGATAAGTTTACTGCCGTATGTTTGTTTCACAAATTAATTTCCCTTTCAAATAAGTCTCAAATGTAGACTTAGTTTAACAATGTAGTTTAAAATATTCAAGGACTGGTTTATTATAGTCTGGTCCTTGCAATTCTTTTTTCTATTTGGATCAATATCAATTTTGTTGATCCAACAACCGTATAGAGAGACAGAAGTCATTGAGAGAAAAAGGAGGTAATGTTGCTTGAGATCAAACTAGTAATGTGGCAGTTACACGGCGCACATTTTTACCACTCAAACACGAGGACCTCAGCCTCTAAGTCCACCTTAGCTCCATGTCACTGAACTAGTTTTGGTCTTTAGTTTCTCTAGTGAGAAGGTTGGGAGGCACATCTGCACCCAGTGTGACCTTAACCTCCTTCACCTGGGAGATGACGGAGACCAACTCATTTGAAAACATACCACTTGTGATTTAGTTTAAAATTCTATGACGTATAACCCACCATGCAAATCCCTTTTACTCACTTTTTTCTTTTTTCTTTTTTTTTCTTTATTATAGCCGTCAGTCTGGTTGCAACCTAAACACTCTGGAGTCATGGAGTCATTTTGCATCTGTATCTGCTGTACCTAACGCCAGCTGTCAGGTCTGCAGAAGTCAGGAGATCTAACGCCCCTCTTTGTACGAGACCAGCAGTGAGGGGAAGGTGTGTTGAATTCTCTACACAGCTGACCACAAGGTGACCCAAAACTACAGACTGTTTTAACTGAAACTTTATGTCAGGACGGAGCATTGGGGTGGAGGATGGTGAGGTCAGAGCTGCTCAGCATTGTGGGATATGACACAGGAGAGGTGAGACTGGTCGGAGTGGAGTTGTCGCCTTCAGGGGCAGGGTGACTGTTTTCTATTGTTGCTGTTTATATTTTATCTCCACATTACTGACTGTTTGTACTCAAATAATGAGACTTTTGGATAACAGGTTACCATGACACCGAACTGTCACTCACACTGAGCATGTGCAAGCTCTGGCCGGCTGTGACATCATCATTCTCCCCTGCTGTGTGTTTCATATTGAGGAGAAAACTAGAAATAGAAACGTTGATATATTTAAGAAAGGAATTCAAACCATTTGAAGTGCTTTTAGGAGCTCTTGTTACGGAGCCTGCTAGGTGTCATGGAGGTTACAAAGTCGTTTGTAACCACAATTTACTGAGTCCTGCTCTGGATTTAATATCAAGTTCTATATTTTACCTCCTCCCCTGATGGCAGTAAATAAGTTCAGTCAGACATGAGTCTGACAAAGACATTTATAAAGCGCTCCACTTTTTAATGAAATGTATAACGTTTTTACAGCAAATCATCTGTTATCCTGTAAAATGCTTTGAATGGATCTCAAAGATAAAACAAAGTTGTGTTTAACAGACAATATCTGAAGTATCTCTCTCTGCATATCTGAGTCCAAATTAAATGTAAAAAGAGATCCAATAAGAGAGTGACCTGAAGCTGATAGGTTCTCATAAATCAACAGTATAAATGACTAAATCCTGGACACTGAGTTGTTTTCCTCCATGACATCCCCTGGCCGGGCTTGGTGCACTTATTTTGCTTATGTCACTGGATCACATTTCAGTATCGCATCTATTGACATCTCCTCGTCATTTAATTTTGTGTTCAAATACTTGAAGTGTGTCGAGCCTGTCGGTTATTTTCAGGCTCTGGTAGTGCTCTTCCTCCCACCTGCCTGCCACTCCAGGTAGGACAAATCGAGTGCTCTTGAGTTATTGATGTAGTTTAAACATGTGTTTTGGATCCAGGCCTGACAGCCCGAGTCTGACTCTGACTTTCAGAGCCGACGAGTTGTTGAGAATCAAATTGTGCCATTTGTTTCAACTTTGTTTCTATTTTGTTACTATGTTTTCAGAAGTTTTTTCCACATCTTTCCCCCTTCCCTCCCTAGTCAGAGCTGTTACCATGACTACAGCCAGAAGATGCTTTATCCATAGCAACAGCTTTGTAACTGTACTGTATTGACGCCAAACTCCACCCAGCTGTCTAGATGGCTTTTAGTATTCCTCTCTGGTGAAAGATGAACTAATCCGTGAAAAACAGGTGTCATAACCTTGAATGTGGTAGATGTGAAATCCATTACTGATATTACTGTCTGTTACAGATTTTTGTTTTTCTCTTACATGTCCTCCATACATCACTCAGTCAAAATTATGTAAATGGCATATATGCTGCACTCAAGTTATATCTAATGTGTGGGAAATACTAGCTTCTGACGGGAAGTTGTCTGTAAGGGCCGTGACACACCAACCCGATAATCGGCCGTCGGACAGTCTGGCAAGATCGCTGATTTGAGTCTGTTCTGTGCCTTCGTCCATCCAGAGTGGTCCGGAGGGGCCGTTGGCCTTCATTTTGGCCGATCTGACATGCTCTGTCCGAAGGCGGGCACTGCCAGCAGTCGGACTCAAATGACCAATCTGATTGGTGGTGTGAAAACCTGGAAATGAGGAGCGGGATGAGCGTGACTAGAGTCTCTCAGAATCTGACAAATCTTTTAAACTGACCTTTTGTTGATCTGAAATGAAGACAGAGCTCACTTAACATTTTAAGTGAGCTTATGCAGTTGCTATGCAGTTGCTGAATCGTAGTAAAATTTGAGATCGTATTCTGAACGAGCCCTCTGGCTTTGAATTTCTGGAGAAACCAGACCCGTGTGACGCGTTGTCCTATCAACTGCAGGTTTTCATTTTTGGGCGACAATACAGATTAGAGCCGCCTGCTGCTTATTACGTCTCGTCGCTTTGGTGTGTGCCGAGGCACTTTTTTGACCAACTCAGGGAGACTGATTGGTCCAACTGCCTCTTCTGCCCACGGTCAGCCGTCTGATTGGTGTGTCAGGGGCTTTACAAGTCTCAGTACCGATGTCACAAAAGTAACCAAAACTTTACATAGGATTATGTCAGTTCAAAGCTTCACCCAGTATTTAGTGTGGCGTTCTTTTTCTCCAATTTGACTTGAATGCAGCATCGCTGTCGTTGCAGCTACAGAAACAGCTGGGTGTTCTAGTGATGATGGGACACAGCTTCATGAAGCACAATCACGTTACAACCAGACAGGAGTCATCTAAAGATTTCTAAAATGTAGATTCAATCTTCAGACTTTTGTCTCCATCTCTTAAAATCTAATAACTAATTATTATTTTAATTTAACCCCAAGCTCTCCGTCAGTTCCTCAAACCAAACTTTTTGGTTTCGACGGAGACTTTAACCTTTAATCTCCTGTTGGATTTTCTCTCTTTCTCGAAGATGATGTCAAAAACCGAAAGTTGGACCAACATTATATATTTTTTTACACTCTGATTCTGAAGCAGTGCAGAGTTGTTACGCAATATCCCGGAATCCGCCATTGTTATTACTTACAGCCTGTATTTTCTGAGATTGTCGTCGTTGTCGTCCTCCTGTTTAGCTCTCTGCTGCTGATGTGTTCATGTCTCATAGGAAAGTTCCATTACTCCTCCGGACAACACTGTGTAGTTCCTACACATTAAGCATGCAGTGAAGATTAATTTAGCGCATCTCTGCTAGAGCTCCAACGATTAATCGATTAGTTGATCAACATAAAATTAATCTGCAAATGTTTTAGTCATTTCTCAGTTTTCTGCTTACAAAAGTCAAAAGATTTCTCTCTTTGTCATATATAAGCTGAAAATCCTTTTGTTTTGGACTGTAGGTCAAAATAATCATGGTCACCTTGAGCTATGGGTCATTGTAATGGGTAGATTTCACTTTTTTTTCCCCAGAATTGAAAACTGACATACTGAAAGATTTCAGTGCTCATCATTATAATCCGCTGTATTTAATTTGACAAAGTTCTCACGCAGATGCTTACTCTTTGAGAGCTTTTGTAGAAAAAGTGTTTATTTTTCATTCTAAGTCCTATTCTGGCAGCCAATCTTTTCAACTTTCCGATGGGACGTGAAGTAACATGGCCACCAGTTAAAACAAACATTACTGAACTGATGATTACTGAAGCTTTTTAAAACTTGTTTTTGTACGTCAGTACTTATCACTGAATATAAATATTTAGTTATACCGAGAAGACTTATTTTAGCTGATAATTATTATAACGGAAAAAGAAACGTACGCAGTCAAGTAGTTCTCCTCGTGTACATGATGCAGAACATTTGCTGATTGCTGCACTTTAACTTTCTTTTCAACGTGTGCCTCTAATCATTCTTCATGTTCATATCTGTTTTTATATATAAACAAAGACGCTGAATGACATCTTTGTGTGTGCATTTGCAGTTGCTTTTATCTTAAGAACATAATTTTGAATAATATCTATGATAATTATAATAAAGACAAATGTATGGAATTTAGAATGTGGACTTGTTTTTTTGGAGTATATTGATTCTTTTGGGGGTATTTTTTATGATGAATCGATAAAATTAAAATAACTATTAGTCAAATTAGTCTAAAGCTCAAACACCAACTTTGAATAAAGGATTTGGCATTTGGGGAAAATGTGTATTTGAAAAAATTGTCACATATTTGTTTATGAAATGAGTGAAATATTAAATCTTTGCTTCCAGGTAACTTTAAAAATCAGACAATTTGAGCAAAATAACATTTATTAAAATGAATAATAAAAACAGACAAACTTCTCAAAGCATCACACAGAAAAATCAACAAATAAAAAAACACTTTACTTCCTTGTGGAGAAACTGATTGGAATAATCATTACATGTGTTTGTAATTTGCGTTTACACATTTTGTTGCAAAAATGAATCCACCGTTAATTTGTCTGATGTTCAGCCTCGTTTCTGTTTGGTCACATTTACATTTCCACCCTCAACCATAAAATTCAGTTTCTCCCAAAAATGTCTCCAATGTGTTTGTGTGGAGAAAACAAAACATTGAATCAAAATCCTCACATTGGCTGCACAGAGTGTGCTGCTCCGAGATTAACGGTTCAAAACATGACATTGTAAAGTAGGTTTGTGATCACGGTTTATAGTGAAGCAGTGAACTTCAATGAGTTGACGTCGAACTGTTTATATGTTGGAAATCTGATTTTGGAATGAAAAGGTTTTTTTTTTTTTTTTTTTTTTTTTTTAAATGGAGAAATTTACTTATAAAACACTCAAGCATCAAATTTAAAAAGTATCCATCGGCAGAAATAGATGCAGATAACTGTTTCAAAAACAGCCTTCAGTCGTTTAAACTATGGAAGTTCATTACTGACAAGGGGGGGGAATAGATGAAATGAAGTCAAACTTCTAAAATAGTGAAAATATAATGTTTAATAATCTGGATTTTAATACGACATACTTTTGACTCTCACAATTTCCTCAAAGTTTTCATTTATTTTTTTCAATTGACTTTTTAACAGAGTATTTTATAGTTAAAATGTCAGTGTTAACTTGTCAGAAGATAGACTTAGTTTCTCAAATTCATGAATTTAAATCATTTTAACTTTGGCACAATGTGTCAGAACTATAACTTAACATGAGCTTTTTATTCTTGTCGTGGAAGAAATAAAAGACTGATCTCAGATCAGCTCTATAATATAATTTCATACACATTGGATTCAATTTTCTCTAACTTTGAGTGTCACAAAGTGATGAAGTAAATCTTTTTTTATTAAGTACATCTTTTGTATGGATTGAACATTGAGCTCAATTTTGACATTAAAACTCCACTTTTTAGGTCATAAGTTATAATTTTGGCCCTTTTTTTCCCCTTGGCACTGGCAGATATGAACTTCAGTGTTAAGCTTTTGTCAACAGCATGTAGGCCAACATTACTTTCTGCTAACAATCCCACAATGCAATGCGTTTCATAGATGTGTCTGGTATCCCATGAATGAAACTATTTTATTGTGATTTTTTAATCTTTTCTAGTGCTGCTTTGAAAAACCTGCTTCAAATTATCTTTCAGTCTTTCACATGATGAAGATGTCAGCTTCATCCTCATCTTCCTCCTCCTCCAGCTCCTCTTTCTCACAGCAGACAGGAGATGGAAACCTTGGTGGTGGATTCAGGGACCGTGTCTGGTGTGGGACAAACATGTCAGCTGGTTTATCTGATCATCTGTCGTCAGTTTAAGTTAAACTCCACGTGTTAAAATGAGAAAACATTTTAATTTACAGTCAGAGCACGGTGTGTTGTTTTATTACCCACAGTGGCAGCTGAATGATAATATAGTTAAGACTGGCTCTATATGTATATATATATATATATACACACACACACACACACACACACTTTATCTTCAAAAGGCATATATCTGTCAATATACAGTTTGTTCTACCAGGAAACATAACATAAATTTATTATATTGTTGCAGTTCACCAGTGAGTTATAACTAACAAAGCTTTGTCACCTCTGCCCTTCAGCGAGTCGATGTACACCTCGATGAACTCCTTCTCTCTGCTGTCCTTCTTCACCTCCTCCTCCCTCTGCTGTCTCCACCTCTCTTTCTTTATCTTTTCTTTTTTCTTCTCCTCTTCTTTCTTCTTCTTTTCTGCGCTTGCGCGGTTGTCTCGCAGTCGGATAAACCTGCCGGAGGACAGTAGACACGATGAAAACTGAGAACAGCCTGACTACATGAGGGACACTCTCTGACCATCGACTGCACACACACACACATATATATACACACACACACACACATATATATATACATATATATACACACACAAACACATATATATATATATATACACACATACATATATATATACACACACACACACACACACACACACACACACACACACACACATATACATATATATATATACACATACATACACACAGTATCAGACTGGGTTTGGTCATGTTGTCGCCCCCGGTGGGCAAAGAGTGGAACAGCTTCTGCAGATTAAACCCTACCACCACCTGCAGACAGCCAGCCCTACAGCTGTTTTTAGTGTTTCCATTGAAAACTCATTAAATGCCAAATTACAAAAAATAATTTAACATGCAGTACTTGATTTCGGGGTTTCTGCACAGTTTAGTCGGTATGCTGGTGAGCTCATCGCCACTGACAACAATCATCTTGAGTGTGGAGATGTTGCAGAGACAGTGAGGGAGGTAAGACAGGTTGTTCTTATGGACAAACAGGGTGACCAGCTGCTCCAACCTACACACACACACACACACAGAGAACCTCACATGAATTTTGCAAAGTAGCCTACAGACACAAAGTATCTGTTAGCACTTCCTAATGATCTGCTGTCTAATTAAACATGCCAGATGTGGTCAGCTGGAGGACACCTCTGAAAGACATTGAAACAAGAACGGAGACATTTCCAGTGCGCATCCCGAATCCGGCTTGTTGATGCTCAGAGTAATCAGATTACAGGTGGTGGTGATGTCATCAGTTACCTGTCCATGTCCTGCGGCAGGTCAGTCAGTCTGTTGTTGCTCAGGTCCAGCAGCTGCAGGCCGCTCATCCTCAGAGCGCAGATGGGGATCGATGTGAAACTGTTTTCAGCAATGTCCAGGTGAGCCATCTGCTTTAGGCTGCTCAGCTGAGTGACATCATCAACACAAGAACCTCATCAACTTAGTAACAAAATCACAGCAAAACCAAAACTAACCGCTGCTCTGACAAAGTGAAGCACATTGTGCACATTGTAGAACTTTCTTTTAACAATCACTTTGATTGTTTACTTTTCAGTACTTTGTTAAAAACAAACGGTTCAGGATGAAACAGGATGTTTATTACATCCTCTCTGCATCACCTCAAACGGCAGCTGGGACAGGTTGTGGTTTCCTGTGAGTTCGAGTCTCTTCAGGTTCTCACAGTTTCCGAGTTCTGGAGGAACTCTGGACAGACAGTTGTAGCTGGCATTTAATTCCCTCAAAGCTGTCAGTTTTCCTGAGGACAGAAGAGACTGTTTGTTCCTCAGCAACATTTGTTTGTTTTTCATAACTTATTTAAGGAAGCTAAACAAACGCACACTAACTTTAGGTACATGACCTACCATGCTCTGATTAAAGGAAAAACTTAAGAATAAAATGAAACGTCAATAATTAAAATTTGTTTAAGAAACTGGAACCCAACTCAGGTTAGTGACTGAAAATCAAATCTCTGTCTAAAACTTGATCATGCTTAAATCTTGTGTTTCCCCCTCACCGATCTCAGGTGGCAGCTCGGCGATGGCGTTTTTGGGGATCTCAAGCACGGTGAGCTGGGTGAACAGACCCAGGTACTCAGGCACCCGACTGATCTTTGTCCCACTGACGTGCCATTCTTTCAGGTACGTCATCCACTGCAACTCCTTGGGGAAATCCTGCACAAATATGACCTTTTTTTACCAGTTATGTTCTTCCACATGAACATTGCAGAATGTGTAACCAGCTTACCATCCACCGATCTCCCTCCAGCTGGAAGATCAGCTTCTGCTCCTGATCTAGCCCTTTCTGATCCTGCTGCTCTGCTTCTAACAGAAAAACAACATAATCAGTAGATTAAGGTACACAACAACCCATAATCAGCAAATTACCTGCATACAGCAGCATTTACCTGCGTACACCAGCATATTTACCTGTGCAGGGCTGTATATCAGTCAGTGTTGATCTCTCCAGGTAATGATGCAGCTGGTTGAGTTCCTTGGTCTTCAGGGCCTTACAGTAAATACGATACTGCCACTGTTGTTCGATCCTACAGACAGACAGACATTCAGACAGACAGACAGACAGACGTGTTAATCCGGCATCCGCAGCTTCATATTAATGTCAGATTAGATTTCAGACCAACTGCATATTCATTTTCTATACTTGTGACCTTTCTACTCTCTTGAGACGCTGACATGCCGTCATTGTAGAACCACAGCACTGATGTTGGGATATAAATAGCTGTCTGTGTGTTCATATTACTAAAATCAGCCCTGACCCTCATAGAGTGAATGACTAACCACAGTCAGCTGTGTGTGAGTCGGTCTCTCTGAAATTGTTCACAGCTGAGTGGAGATTTGAAAACATTACAATAATGTCATGTTAGACTGCCCATACTGGACACAGACAGAAACATTTAAAGAATTTAAAAAAAATCTTAAATTAAATCTTTTCTTAACATTATGGTAGGCCTAACAACGAAAATGTGTTTTTTTCCATACACT
>NC_045737.1:25713394-25722490 GCF_008692095.1 Etheostoma spectabile | reverse complement strand
TTTTTTTTTTACATTTTTAATAATGTTTATGTTACTAGAGTAGATAGTTTGTCCTAAAAAGATATTAATACAGCTTTCATTAGTTCTTAGTACTGAGAAGCAAAGAAGCATCACCATCTTTGGGAAAAAATATGCACTTGTCATGAAAACAGACAAGTTGGTGAGTAACTTGCGGTGCGTTCAGGACAGATATAACAAATCATATAACGATATGAATGTTGAATATTGAGCAGAGGAGGGGGGTGGTCTCTGCGCTGTACATGATGCTGGGATGAACCCCTTCAACACTGGCTCACATTAAGTGTGCAACTGCAGCTAAATTTGTGTTTTTTTTCATTTTGGTGAACACTCAAAACATTACTGTGTGCAATGTTCTTTTAAATACACTTAAAAATAGTTTTTTCAGTTTGCATGTTGTCATAAATATAGCATATAAAGGCATAAATATGCCTTCATATGTTTTAAACTTCCTGTTGACCTGTCCTAGCTTTAGGGATTTGATGAATGAGACACACAAGATGCACATGTAGTGTAGCTGCAGACTCCCGGGAGAAGCTCCTTTCAAACTGCATGAAGATGTAATGTGTGAGCTGCAGTAGACTGGGAGAGAGACTGTGTGTGTTCCCTGTCAGATTGTCAGTGTTGCTTTCTGCCTTCCTGTCTTTGGACAGTATTCCATCTCCTGGCCTCCTCTCTTTTTGCCCTTTTGGATGGATTACTGAGCAGGGCCCAAAACGACTACAAAAAGACGTTGCAACAAGTAACTTATTTTTTTTTTTATGTATTTAACATCAAAACAAACATTTTACTCAAAATTAAGTTCTGAATTTCCCTTACACTTAACATAAAAATAGTATTTTCATTAGTTTTCACTACAATATTGGCGTTTCATTACTTTGACAAGATTGATTTATTTACGTGTCTTTCATGTATTTGAATTACTAATTAAAAGTTTGATTTGGCTAAATTACAGGACAACTACACCAAACCCTCCGTGTCTTAAAGAGTTTACCTCCTAAAAGCTGAGGTGAGTAAACAAGTGTGAAACACACATTATCTCTGTCAGAGCGTCCTCTTCCTGGAATGAATTCATTTGTACCCTTCATTTACATGCAAACAGAGAATTCGCCTCTGAAAACGAGTCTTTCTAAAAACTCCGGAGTAGAGATTTTTGTAAACTTCATTTGCGTGTAAACTGAGACAAACGGAGGTTTAGGCATCTGAGGAAGTGAGGAAGAGAAAAGAAAGGAAGTGATTCGTTGCTGTTGTTGCTATTCTCGGGATTCTGATTGGCTAATGTGGGCTTGAGCTTCTTGTTACCCTTCCACCTACAGGTTTGGCATGCTCTTAAGAGCATTGACGGCATATATATACACAGGTATGTGTATACAAAAACTTTTCTGAAAACTGACAGCTGTGCACAGTGTTGTTTTTGAAAATGGAGAGGTTGAAATGTCCGTTTATGAAAATACTATAGCGGCCTCAGATCCACAGTTTAAAGATGGGTGTAACCAATATGGTGGTGCAGTGCAGGAGCTGTTAGGCCCCATTCACTGCAAAATGCATGTTGTTAAGATTAGAATTCAAACTAGTTTCACTTCTCAGGAAGTGAGACTCAGACAGGCTTTGTCACTGAGAGGTGAAATGGTGCAGAAAGGAGTTCAGCTGGACCAGGAAACCTTCTCTTGTTCCATCTGTCTGGATGTACTGAAAGATTCGGTGACTACTCCCTGTCGACACAGCTACTGCATGAACTGTATTAAAAGCTTCTCAGATGGAGAGGATGAGAAGAAATCCCACAGCCGCCCTCATTGTAGGCAGAGCTTCACACCGAGGCCTGTCCTGCTGAAAACACCATGTTGGCTGTTTTAGTGGAGGAACTGAAGAAGACTGGATTCCAAAGGAAAACCGAAAGCACCCATGTCCTGTTTGATGGGTCTGGCCTCTTACTGTGAGAAACACCTGTGCCTGTCACTACAATGTGGCTCCGTTAAAGAAAGACAAGCTGGTGGAGCTCTCAAAGAAGCTGCTGGACAATATCTGCTTGTCACAATGAGGTGATGAAGATATTCTGCCGCACTGATCAGCAGTGTATCTGTTCTCTCAGCTACAGCAGAGAGGGCTGAGAGGGGAGTCGAGTGAAAAATGTGACGATGCTTCAACAGGAGGCGGAGGCCATCGATGGCTCTGCTGATAAAGCAGTACAGGACAACGAGAAGATCTTGACTGAGCTGATCCGTCTTCTGGAGAAAAGAAGCTACGATGTGAAACAGCAGGTCAGATCTCGGCAGATAAATGAAGTGAGTTGAGTCAAAAAGCTTGAGGAGCAGCTGGAGCAGGAGATCGCTGAGCTGCCACTCACTGTCACCATTCAGTGGATCTACATCCAGCATCGAGGTCCGTCCTCTGAGATACTTTGAGGACGTGACCGCGGCTGTGTCAGATGTCAGAGACAAACTTATTATTGTGTTACTCATCATGGATCAATGGTGTCAAATACTTGTAAGTCAAAATCAATTATCCTTTAAAGTAAAATAAAAAATAAAATAACAACAGAATTAGTGATAATACTGTTCCAGTGCATTCTACTAACTTTAGTTTGTTCTTTCTGCTACTGAAGTTTGGTTTGACCACGGTGTGTTTGAAGATGCTGATTAATTAAACTTTACTCAACGCTAAAGTGGGGATTCTTGTTTGTTACAGCTGCTCCTCAGCAACCCTTTATGCCGAAAATGTTTACGTTCACCATCATTTTTTAATTCAACACAGAATGTTCAGCTGTTATCCTTCTATCACTAATGAATGCATGTACGAGCATTTTAATGTTGGAGTGAAACCAATTTTAGATATTTGAATACTATTGGGTAGATTATAGTACTTCCTTATATCATATGTTTTTTCATGTAAAAAGTAACAACAAGCGTCAAAAAGTGGAGTAAAAAGTACAATATTTCACTCTGTGATATAGTGGAGTAAAATTATCAAGTAGCATAACATAGAAATACTCAGTTAAAGTTAAAGTTGCAGTCATGCACGGTACTTGAGTAAATGTATTCACACTACACTACTGTTATGCCGTGACAGATTGTGACAACTGACATGTGTAACTGTACAACCTTGATCATCTTACTTGGGCAATGCGCTCATCTCGATCCTCTCTTGCTCCTTCTTCTGTTTATGTCTGTATTTCTTCACTCGGACCTCCCAGATGTCTCTGATCAGAGAGAGGTCACTCACCGGGACGTCCAGCTTCCTCCCAGGGCCCATCTCTGCTCCTGGAGGCAAGAAGAGGAAGAGATGAGGAGGAAACCATCATCTCATGATGTTATTTCTCAATTAAAGTTTTCTTTTACTATCTTGTAACCTCTAAAGCCGGATTTTAGAAATACAGAGTTCCAGTGGTTGAATGTAGTACTATTACTTAAATACTATACTTAAATACAACTTAAAAGTATTTCTATTATTAAGTATCATTTGTTTACAGATCAAAAAAAAAAATCTGAGTGATAGTGGGACTTTAGTTGATCTTTTTCTGTGCCTAGTTTAATTGGGATTTTCATGGAAAATGAAAATGTCACAAAAAAACTTTTAAAGACAGGCTTTCATGCAGTAGCAAGTTCCATCACTTAGAAGACATTAATATGACACAGTCTGTTTGTCATATCACAGTGACAGCTGTTGCTGGAGGCTCACATTTCTGATTAGTCCACATGACAAAAAAACTAAGAGTCACTAAGAGCATCATAGGGCTTTTATTTTGGAAAAAGGCTGACATTTTGGCCAAGCGTGGTACTGTACTAGCCCACTCTGTTTGCCTTGTATATGCATACTCTTTGACAGATAATAAGTCACCATGCAGATAATGTTCAACTATAAATCCTACTGAAGCCTCAAAATAGCAATGTCCATTTCAAATAAAGTTATTTGGTTCGATTTTTTTTTCTAGCTGAAAAAACTAAACATATGTTCAAAAGATTGAGATGATAATTCACACGTTTATTCTGTCCCATCTCAGCTATTGTCACTCCCTCTTCACCTGCCTCAGCAAAACATCTGGATTGTTTACAAGTTATCCTCCAAAATATCTTATGTAACAAATCCACTTCAAGGTTCTTTATGATCACTTAGACAGTGGTGAAAGAAGTATTTAGATCCTTTACTTCAGTGAAGGTGCCAATACGACACCGTGAAAATACTACACTACAAGAAAAAGTCATGCTTTCAAAACCATAAGTAAGTAATTAAGTATGTAAGTATTATCAGCAAAATTACTAAGTACTTGAATTTAATGTTAGTATGTAGAAATGCTAATATGCTAAACATGAGGCTACTAAGTGAAGGAGGTGGAACTCGACTTCCCATGAATCATCAGTTGTGTTTACAGACATGTCTGCTGGCTGGAAGACAAACTTTATCCCGCAGTTCAACTTTTTTACTTTAAGAGCTGCTAATCTGTCTCCACCAGACAGATTAGCCAATACAATAATAATATATTATCTCTGTCAGAATGTAACCAAACATCCAGCTGTGATTACAAAAACAATGATTCCTGTGTTTCCTACCTGTGAGTTCCTGTTAACGTCCTGCTTTCTGCTCACTTTCACCAGCTTGTTTACTGAGATCTGACTGTGTGTGTGTGTGTGTGTGTGTGTGTGTGTGTGTGTGTGTGTGTGTGTGTGTGTGTGTGTGTGTGTGTGTGTGTGTGTGTGTGTGTGTGTGTGTGTGTGTGTGTGTGTGTGTGTGTGTGTGTGTGTGTGTGCGCGCGCGCGCTATTTTTACCAGATGAGATGTGACCCCTGCTGTGTGTCACATGATTCTGCTGCCTCACATACAGTAGGCCTACAAACATTTTTCTGGATCACTGACATCATCTTCTTTTTTTATGTAAAACTCAATTAAAACAGGTAATGTCAGAAAGACACTTGTCACTGTTGGTGTCATATATTTAATGGAGTTACACAATTTATTTCTTAGTTTATTACATTTTGTTCTTAATAATCTAAATCTGTAAAGTTACTAAAGATGTCAGAAAAAAATGTAGTAACGCAGTAAACAGTCTAAAGTGGCATTAAATGGAAATACCTAACTACCTCAAAATTGTACTTAAGTACAGTACTTGAGTAAATGTACTTGCCCCTGGGTTTCTGTGCCAGTTATTTCAGTTAATCTGTTGTTATTTACTTGTTTACTTATATTGCACGTAAGTGCAATATAAACTTTTACAAGACAAGACCTTGAGTACAAATATTCAGAATAGTTTAAAACTCATCAATACAGCTTTTAGGAGAACGTGTTCCCAGATGAATGTGCATTACATCAAGGTAGCCTAGCACAAACTAATTTCCCCACAGTGAATCTTGGGACCTTCATGGCCCTCAGATAGTTCCAGTGGTTGGTTCCAGCATTGTCCTCAGAGGATGAATCCTTTTTAACCGGACTTTTTATTTAGCTGCACCAGCAAGTCAAAATTTTATTTCATATATATATATTAAATCATAATAATATTAACTCAAATTTTAGGGTTAGTGGTGTGTGTGTGTGGGGGGAGGGGGGTCATTTAAAAAGAATTACAGTACTCTATTTATTACAACACAACCTTTTCTCGTGCAGCTCCATTAGGACAAACTTTAAATAAAGTTTACCCTACATGGTGTTTAAGCCCCAAAAACAGAATATTTGTTTCTGGACGTGAACTCAGAAATTTGCTTCTGAGCTTTTTCCGAAATCTATACATGACACTGGGACTAGTTAACATATCTGCAACATAAAGACAAGCAGCTGTGAGTGAAACCGTTGGTGCGTCTTCGAATGTAAAGATGTGTACAACACGTGGGCTCACCTTTAAATATATGCACACATACTAATGGTATGTTAAGCTTTACCATAAACAGGTGCTGCAGTAGTACTCCTGAAACTGCCTGTGTGGGTGTTCTTTAACTGTCTATGGTTCAGAGGCTTTTGTGTTCTTGTTCTTCTGTTATGTTGGCGTTTGGCATAACAACTTGTTGCATGACTGCCACCAACTGTTGGGCGTAGCCTAGAGCATCAGGTGTGTGAATACATAGAGGCCACAATAACAAAGATTTGCTGTGGTTTTCATATGCGAGCAGACAAACAGCACATCAACAGGTGTTATCTGCAGGACAACAAAAGGGAAAGGACACGGAAAAGGTGTTTTTTTTAATACATAAGCCTATTTATGAATAATTTGAAACATGTTATGTTTCTTGGCAGAGGCATTTGTCATTGAAATATGTTCAGTGAACCAAAGTTGCCTACGTCGAACTACGTCAACAACTTGGAAACTCTGTTAGCAAAATGTAGCCGAAGTTTTCCACCTCTGATTCCCACAGGAAGTGATGTAAATGATGACTTTTTGACTGGGAAAAATGTTTTTCCGATGCCCATGAACATGGTTTAAATGTAGCTGGCAATCAGAGGAAATGGGCCGCAGGTGTTTGGAGCAGCAGGTGTGATGAGTTTGGCTGAGTAGCAGAATGTAGGGCAGCCACACCCAGCCTCAGACACATAGGGGACAACAAAAACACAACAGGAAGGGGGGGGGGAAACTAGAGAAACAAGGGGAAATAGACAAGTAGGCCAACTGCAGATTCTAACAAAAAGTCCTCAATTGAAAATGTTTCTTCAGTGAAAGTAGGCCTATATTCATGAAAATGTAAAGTATTGTGTAACTGTTATACTATTATATATCATTAGATTATTACTCATGCATTAATGTAAAAGCAGGACTTTACTGTTGTAGGTGGTTGAGGGGAAGCTCATTTACAACCTGCATTGCAATTATCAACATAATCCCAAGAAAAAACTAAATTACTTCAAATTTTAATAGTTTCACAATAACTTTCTAACGGACCAACGGTTTCAGCTGTACTTGTATAGCTAAACTGTTGGAGTTCAATAAATGACAAAACTTGTTTTATAAACTTCATGTTTTGTGTGTAAAACTTTAATTTGTGAAGTAATCTATCAGATAAATGTAGTGATTTAGATGTAAAGGAGTAAAAGAAAATAAAGTATAGTGCAAGTTCTTCAAAGTTGTACAGCACTTGAGTGATTGTATACTTAGTTACATTGCACCACTGAAAGGATTTGATGTATCTATTACTAGAGCTGAGTGACACAGAACACAGAAGAAGAGCAACACGTGTGCAGTTTGCTGTATCTCTACTCTCAGTATTGATTCATCCATTTTATTTATTTATCTTCGTTATATTCCTTGATATGTTAGATTTCCATAGTTTAACATCCTGGTAGATCATGCTGGCTGTTACTGCCTTCTGTGTTATCTTCCAGATCCACCAGAGGTCTCTGCTGAGTCTCTGCAGCCGACTGCAATCATCTCATCAACCTGAGGGATTAGCACAAATAAAAGCTTAGGGTGCCTCCAGTGGTGGAAAGTAACTAGTAAGCTGCATTTACTCAAGTACTGTACTTAAACACAGTTTTGAGGTACTTGTAGTATCTTAAGTTTTTCTGCTACTTTATACATCTACTCCAATACATCTTAAATGTAAATATTGTACTTTTTACTGTACTACATGTATTTAACTGCTATACTTTGACTTTACTCACAAACTAAAACTTATTAAAGGTACAATATGTAACATTTCTGCATTGAAATGCATTAAACCGACTATACCTATGTTATATATTTTGTTGAGTTTTGTACTTACACGATCCTAAATGTTTCCAACAATGTTCTTCCTTGTGTTGTCTTGTTTTACTTCCGGTTATAGATTTTCTCGGCTGCGTAATTACCTGTCCCTGCCCTAATGTGTTGCACCTGTGTCTCATTGTCTCACCTGTCTTGTGTATGTAAGTTCAGTCTACCACTTACCCCAGTGTGAGATTGTCTGCTTCCTTGTGTTCAGCCTTCAAGTGGTTTTCCCCGTGTCCTGTTTTCTGAGTTCCTGTTGTTTTCCCTAGATTTGGACTATTGCCTGTTTTTCTGGATTTCCCTTTGCCTGCTGTTTTTGGACAGTGTTGCCTGTGAGTTTATTAGCTTGCTAATAAAACATTGTATTTTACATACCTGAGTTGTGTATCTGTGGGTCCATTTTCCTGTGTGCTTGATACTTTAAGTACACTTTAAAACATTTTTATTCTCCTTTGCTGGATAGATAAAATTATTTACATGTTTACGCAATCTTTACATGCCTCGATTTGGTGTGTTCATACATACTACACATACTACTATGCCTAGAATAGCAGCTCTCAGATGTGGAACTAATATATTTGACTTCTATAAAGAAGATGTAACATGATTCAGGACGTGTGTATGATGTGCACATACTACATGTCCTTAATTTTGGTTTAAATAAAATGTTTTTGAGCCCCATTTCTTTAAACTTCACTAAATGCACTAATACCAGTTGATATATACAGTGTGTCTGTCTCTGAAGCTCTTTTGTCTGTGATGAAATGTGTGATATACTCAACAAGAGGGCACCAAGAAAGCTCAGTTTGTAGAGTGGGCATCCATATATAGAGGTTTACTCCTCGACGCAGCTTTCTACTCCGACCTGCGGTTCTTTGCTGCATGTCATTCCCCCTCTCTCTCGCCTTTCATGTCTTCAGCTGTCCTGTCAAAAATAAAGGCTGAAAATGCCCAAAAATAATCTTTAAAAAAAAAGAGTTATTGTCTTCTCTCCTGATACTGCCCCCTGTGCTACATTCCAGATCCACCAGAGGCCTCTACATGCCTTCCTGAGAGCTGAGTCTCTGCACCTGCCTGCAATCTGCAAACCTGCCAAATTTATTATCAGCTCAAATGATGAATGAAGAGTTTCTCTGCTTCCGTTTTATGTTCATCCCTTTGACTTTCTGTCGGAGCTTTTTGTCTTTGCTCGTTTTCAATTAATATTCAGTGTTTTGCTGTATGTTTGGTTTCTGCCTGTTGACCTGAAAAGATTACTGTCTGATACATTAGTGGACAAAACTAAGTACATTTGCTCAAGTACTGCAAATACAATTTAGAAATACTTTACGCTAACTGCTGATATGATTTTAAACACAAAACATCTGATTAACAGCCTGTTGTTTGTGTGTGTGTGTGTGTGTGTGTGTGTGTGTGTG
>NC_045737.1:25711928-25713384 GCF_008692095.1 Etheostoma spectabile | reverse complement strand
GTGTGCTTCACACCCTGGGGCAGCATCATCTCACACCCCGAGAGGGTTGAAATGTAAAACATGTTATTACCCAACTGACACACACACGCTCACTCGTAAAGTGTGGTTTGAAGTTCATGACATAATTGTAAAAGCAGATCACTTTCTGTTTCTACACATATGCCGTGCCTTCATGGTCTACAGGATATATATATATATATACATACAGTATAGGTCTGCAACACACACAAACCTAACACGTGTTATTTTTCTTGATGATGCAGGATGTAACAGCTGTCAGGGAGCAGACTGAGTGTTGACAGTGTGTGTGTGTGTCATCACTCTTGTGTTCTACAATCATGTCACATTGTTTTCATCAGCAGTCTGAACAGTTGACATGGAAATCCAAACATTCGCATGTTATTTTTTTTAATTCATGTGCACAGACAATAATAAGAATAGGAACAACTTTGTTTCAAAGATCAATGAAAGATCAGAAAATAACAGTTACAAAACAAACCTTGAGGTGCATTAAACCAATATTAATGTGTTGGATTATCTTCAAGTTTCACCTCTCTGCAGGCAGATTTTCAACTGTAATCAATGTAAAAACTAATAGAAAATCATCAGCAGTGATATTAAAAGCAAATCATTTGCAGTCGATGGCCCAACACCCGTGTTTTAGGCCATCAACTGTAAATGATATGCTTTTATCACTCATAACCCTTTAATGACTGATGAGATGTCTGCAGTTAGTGTGATGTCTTCAGCTCCTTCTGTGGTTTCTGTAAACTTAAACGAGCGGCCTGTATTTACAGCTGAGACTCCACTAAAGCTTGCTCACTGTCTGACTCAAAATTACAGGAGTCCTCCACAGCCTCTGACACTTATAACACTCTCACTTAAAAATAAAAAAGGATCCAAATTGATGCAGCAGGCACCTGAGATATCTTCTATTTTTTTTTCCTTGTTGAAAATTTGCATCAACATAACCCAGAATGCAACTCTCCCTTTGACAGCTGTGTGTGAGATTCAAGGGGTTAAGCCAACCTCCACAAATCGTAGATCCTTTGGCTCCATTTTAATACTACCTAGCACTAACCCGCTGTTAGCATTCCATTAACTGCCATTCATATTGGCGCAACTTTGTTGGCAAATAACTTTCCATCTGAAGAGTTTAAAAAATGTGTCCATTGTTTATTTCTAAATAAACGCGACAATGTATAAAAGGCTCCATTACCTTATACCTCACGTTATGGCTCCTTAGAAGAAGTTTTCGTAAAATTAGTACGAACAGTTGACAAATCACCGCATTGTCAGGAGAAGCTCGCAGACAGTTTCAGATTCCATTAGTTGTTGAGGTTTAATTACCAATGTTAACTAGCATGTTAGTTAGCAATAATTAGCCTGTGCCTGTGTTATCTCTTAACATATTCCTACGCTCTCCATCTCTGCAAGATTGGGAATGATTGAGATT
>NC_045737.1:25711016-25711918 GCF_008692095.1 Etheostoma spectabile | reverse complement strand
CAGCTACCAGAAGACTTACAACTTTCAGATAGGTTGCCCACATCACAACTACGTCGTCGAGCTCAGTTGGAGGCTGCACAGTAACGCTCAGCACTCACCGTAAAAGTGCTTCTACCATCCTTCACTGGTCTCCGTCCAACGGGATCTGTTGTTCCATTATGGTGAGATTGGCCTGTGTTATGCCAGATGCAGCCAACATAGCCTTGAGCAGAGAGTAGCAGCGGACTACAGAGGTCTCACTTCTTTCCAATTGTACAACTTCAGATTTTAAATTTTTTTTAAACTCTTGGTTCTCAACCAACACTGACACAAGTGACACTTGAAGACATTTATCAGACAACTCTCTCCTACCACTGTCCTGCTCTGTGGCCTGAGACCTTTAGACTCTTGTTGTTTTTTTAGAGACTGTGTGACAGTTTTTCTTTGGTTTCCAGTACGTCTTCTGTTGTACACTGGTTTTGTCTACCAGCATCAACCTGCCTTTAGCTAAATCTCAGTTCTCTTAAATTTCATCCACTGTTCCTTTGCTTGGTTTCCGTCATGGGAAAACATGGGAAGAGAGAGGGGACGAGGAAATGTGTTTTAGAGGGAGGAGACCTGGGCTTCACCTTATAACCCTTAAATTGCCTCCTCGAGTCCTCCACTTGCCTCCCTTCCTTGCGTTTTAGTCCCTCCCATGAGGAAGCAAAGGTGAGACGTGAAGAAATCATGGGAGAAGAGAGGCAATGAGGAAATGTGTTTTAGAGTGATGACACATCCTTTCCACTGAAGCATCACCCGCATTCGTCAGCTGTTTGGGCGGGGTTTGTAACTGCTACAGCTGCACGGCTTCTGCATTTGACATGGTCGACCACGACATATTACTAGACCGATTGGAAAACTGGGTAGGACTTTCTGGCTCA
>NC_045737.1:25706660-25710991 GCF_008692095.1 Etheostoma spectabile | reverse complement strand
TCCTAAACGGTTTGATCCTACTTACAGAATAGTGATTACTTTGTGTCTAGGTAATTATAACTCTGAGCTACAAATATGACGTGCAGAGTTCCCCAAGCTCCATTCTGGGGCCTCTTCTGTTTACATCTACATGCTCCCACTGGCCCAGATATGGAGAGCAACAAAATAAGTTACCATAGTTTGGCGACGACACACAAATTTACATAACTCTATCGCCAGGGGACTATGTCCAGTACAAAAACTGACTAAGTGCATCGAACAAATAACGGCTGGATGTGTCAACTTTCTGAAATTAAATTAGGAAAAACTGAGGTGGTTGTTTTTGGAGCAAAAGAAAAACGATTAAAATCTGTCACCTTCAAACAACAATGTCAAAAACACCAGACAAAGCCAGAATCTTGGTGTTGTCATGGACTCAGACCTGAACTTTAACAGCCACATTAAGACAATTACAAAGTCAGCCTACTATCACCTTAGAATATATCAGAGTTAAAGGACTTATGTGTCAACAGGACTTGGAAAAACTGGTCCATGCTTTCATCTTCAGTAGACTTGACTACTGTACAGTGTCTTTACAGGTCCCCCAAAAAAAATCAATCAGACAGCTACAGCTGTTCAGAACGCTGCTGCTCGAGTCCTCATTAAGACCAGAGACTGGATCACACACTCCAGTTCTGAAGTCTTTACACTGGCTCCTTTGTCTCAAAGAATTGTTTCAAAGTACTTTTGCTAGTTTATAAATCACTTAACGGTTTAGGTCCAAAATACATTTCTGATCTGCCACTACACTATGAACCACCCAGACCTCTCAGGTCATCTGGGACGTCTACTTCTGTCCCCAGAGTCAGAACTAAACAGGGTGAAGCAGCTTTCAGTTTCTATGCTCCTCATACTGGAATAAACTCCCAGAAACCTGTAGACCCGCTCTACTCTCAGTTCTTTTAAATCAAGCTGAAGACCTTTCTTTTGATGCTGCCTTTCTTTAAATGACCTGCATTTCTTTAAATTTTTTATGCTGCACTGTAACTTTTATTCTTGTGTTTTATGTCCTGATGTTTTCTATTTGTTTTTAACTGTCTGTTCATGTGTTTCCGGTTTTAAATGCTTATGATTTACTGTTTGTACTTGTGCTTATTCTGTTTAACTGATTTTATGTAAAGCACTTTGAATCCCTGTTGCTGAAATGTGCTATACAAATAAGCTGCCTTGCCTTGCCTTCTGGGAAGGCGGCTCTTGTATCCTCACTTATACTCCTCAATGATCCCTCCTCAATGCTTGCTCCGGTCCTGGCAGAAATAAAAGCTTTGAGACGGCCTTCATCGAGGGGAACAGAACAACTTCCGGTTCAGCGGCGGACCAAGGAGTGAATAATGGTTATGAGATGCAGCCATCCTTTCCTCTGAATTTCACTGAATTTGTCAGCAATGGCAGAGTTAGCAACGGCTTTCAGCTGAAGGGCTTCCAGGAAGGCTGCTCGTGTATCCTGGCTAATAGCTCCTTAATCCTTGATCCTCGGCAGGCATAATACTTTGAGATGACCTTCAAAGGAGGGCCAGAACAACTTCCGTTCAAGCAAGGAGCGAGGAGCACAATAAGGGAAGTGAGAATTAGCTTTTGTGTTCCGTAGCCTCGTCTTGTTACCACAGTCTGATCCTTGGTTTTGTTAGTTTCCTGTTTATTTTGTAAAGCCATTTCTTATGTGTCATAAGTTGTTTGACTTTCCGCCTTGTGTTTTTTTCCCCACCTTGTGATTGCCTACCCCGCCCTGATGTGTTTCACCTGCTCATTACCCTCCTTGACCCCTGTCTCTTGTTACAACCCTCATTATATAATGTTGCATTTAGTGTGTATATGCCCTTTGGCTTTAGTGTCAGTTATTGTTGCCCCTTGTGCACATGTCTTACCTATTACTAGTGATTATTTCCCTGTTTTTCAATGTACACCTTTCTTTCAGATTGCTCAATTCTCTGCCTGTTTCAGACTTTAAGCTGAATTTTTTCCTTAATTAAATCATTGAACTCACCGTCTTCCTGCTCATCTGTGTTTTGCCCAAGGATCCATATACAACTTTTAAAAACATATGTGTAGAATTCTTACTAACTTTGTACTCCTCTAATTTGTCTAACGGCTTTACTTTCCGATGAATTTTTATTCCATTCTTGTCTAGTGAAACCATGTATCCTCAGAAGCATGTTCTCATGAACCATGCGTTTTAAAAAGCTACGAAAAGGCAAGCATATATGGAAGCAAATGGGACCACATCTCTAGTCATGTTTTGAAAGACGCAGCCTGTAGCATACTAATGTAAATAAAAATGTAGTTTTAGGCCCTACCTGAACATGACCATGATTACCAAATGTCTTTCATATTTGCTTGATTAATTGAATGCAGGTTAACAGTTGCTGCTTGTACAATAGTAACGTTTGTTTTCAAGTAACTCACCTCTGTTATCTCCTTTCCAGAGAGTTTAGGCTAAGATCCTCCCCCAGCAAGCTCCGTTTTTAAAGGTCCGGGAGTACATGTTTCAAGTAAGGGTTGTTGAGACTTTAACTGTACTTGGATGAATTGTTCAAACTAACGATGTTTGAGTGCATTAGGTAACATACACTAATTGTGAGAACGTGGGGAGGTAGAATGCTTTGTTGGTGTGGTTTTTTGTGTAATTGTTTAGAAGTACATTTCAGAGTTATCTTGTACTGTGGTGAGGTTATGATGGCAGTGGCAGGCTTGAAAGGCTACCAGTTTCCATTAAGTGCTGCTGCTGTCAGAACACATGCTGCCGTGGTGGTCAGTTTTTGTTGCAATTGCTTGCATTTTTTGTTCATTGTTGGTGAAATCACCCCGCTTCTCGCACTGTTCTGTCTTGAGTCTCCTTATTTAAATATCCAACCGCTATTTAGCCATTCTAACATTTAGCTTGAAAATTTAGTCACAAAAACAATCTTATAGAAGATGATGCATTGCTGTAGATTAAACTAACTAAACTGTATATAAAGAAGTTAAAAGGCACAACCTACACATCACGGCAGTAAAATACAACATACTGTACATTCAATGCAGTAATATTAAGGCACCAACATCAAATAGGATGAACACTTAAAGGAAGCATTTACTGCAAAGGCTTTTACCTTCATTACTTAGAACATTTTAATGAATACTTCACTGCAGGATTTATACTTTTAGTGGGTATCAACAGTGTTGGTATATATTTTATTGCTGTAAAATCTGAACGCTTCTTCCATGGCTCCATTGTGTAGTGTCCTTCAAACTACTTTATAAATACTACAAACTGCTTTATTGGCCATCAGAAGCGAGACTTGAACTAAGTCAGAGAAAAAAAACTGCTTCTATAATAGGTAATTCACACCTCTGACCTCTCCCTCCATCCTCCCTCCTGTCTCTCTCCATCACTCCTTCCACTTCTCTACTCCCATGTGTCCCTAGGAGGACCAGAACTTTCTGAAATTAAATTAAGGAAAAACTGAGGTGGTTGTTTTTGGAGCAAAAGAAAAACGATTAAAAGTCTGCGCTCAGCTTCAAACAACAATGTCAAAAACACCAGACAAAGCCAGAAATCTTGGTGTTGTCATGGACTCAGACCTGAACTGCCACATTAAGACAATTACAAAGTCAGCCTACTATCACCTTAAGAATATATCAAGAGTTAAAGGACTTATGTCAACAGGACTTGATGCTTTCATCTTCAGTAGACTTGACTACTGTAACGGTGTCTTTACAGGTCTCCCCAAAAAAAATCAATCAGACAGCTACAGCTGATTCAGAACGCTGCTGCTCGAGTCCTCATTAAGACCAAGAGACTGGATCACCTATCACTCAGTCTGAAGTCTTACACATGGCTTCCTTTGTCCAAAGAATTGATTTAAAGTACTTTTGTAGTTTATAAATCACTTAACGGTTTAGGTCCAAAATACATTCGATCTGCCACTACACTATGAACCACCCAGAACCTCTCAGGTCATCTGGGACAGGTCTACTTTCTGTCCCCAGAGTCAGAACTAAAAAGGGTGAAGCAGCTTTCAGTTTCTATGCTCCTCATCTGGAATAACTCCCAGAAACCTGTAGACCCGCTGTACTCCAGTTCTTTTAAATCAAGGCTGAAGACCTTTCTTTTTGATGCTGCTTTCTTAAATGACTGCTCATTTCTTTAAATTTTTAGCTGCACTGTAAATTTTATTCTTGTGTTTTATGTGTCCTGATGTTTCTATTTTGTTTTTAACTGTCTGTTCATGTGTTTTATCGGTTTTAAATGCTTATGATTTTTAACTGTTTGTACTTGTGCTTTATCTGTTTAACTGATTTTATGTAAAGCA
>NC_045737.1:25693414-25706650 GCF_008692095.1 Etheostoma spectabile | reverse complement strand
GAATTCCCCTGTTGCTGAAATGTGCTATACAAATAAAGCTGCCTTGCCTTGCCTTCTGGGAAGGCTGCTCTTGTATCCTCACCTATAGCTCCTCAATGATCCCTCCTCAATGCTTGCTCCAAGGTCCTCGGGCAGAAATAAAAGCTTTGAGACGGCCTTCATCGAGGGGGAACAGAACAACTTCCGGTTCAGCGGCGGACCAAGGAGTGAATAATGGTTATGAGATGCAGCCATCCTTTCCTCTGAATTTCACATGAATTTGTCAGCAGATGGGCAGAGTTAGCAACGGCTTTCAGCTGAAGGGCTTCCAGGAAGGCTGCTTCGTGTATCCTGGCTAATAGCTCCTTAATCCTTGATCCTCGGCAGGCATAATAGCTTTGAGATGACCTTCAGGAAGGAGGGCCAGAACAACTTCCAGTTCAAGCAAGGAGCGAGGAGCAATCAATAAGGGAAGTGAGAATTAGCTTTTGTGTTCCCAGTCCTCGTCTTGTTACCACAGTCATGATCCTTGGTTTTGTTTAGTTTCCTGTTTTATTTTGTAAAGCCATTTCTTATGTGTCATAAGTTGTTTGACTTTCCGCCTTGTGTTTTTTTTCCCACCTTTGTGATTGCCTACCCCGCCCTGATGTGTTTCACCTGCTCATTAGCCCTCCTTGACACCTGTCTCTTGTTACAACCCTCATTATATAATGTTGCATTTAGTGTGTATATGCCCTTTGGCTTTAGTGTCAGATTATTGTTGCCCCTTGTGCACATGTCTTACCTATTACTAGTGATTAATTTCCCCTGTTTTTCAATGTTACACCTTTTCTTTCAGATTTGCCTCAATTCTCTGCCTGTTCTTAGACTTTAAGCTGTAAATTTGTTTTCCTTAATTAAATCATTGAACTCACCTGCTTCCTGCTCATCTGTGTTTTGCACAAGGATCCATATACAACTTTTAAAAACATATGTGGTAGAATTTCTTACTAACTTTGTACTCCTCTAATTTGTCTAACGGCTTTACTTTTCCGATGAATTTTTCATTCCATTCTTGTCTAGTGAAAACCATGTATCTCCAGAAGCATGTTCTCATGAACCATGCGTTTTAAAAAGCTACGAAAAGGCAAGCATATATGGAAGCAAATAAGGGACCTACATCTCTAGTCATGTTTTGAAAGACGCAGCCTGTAGCATACTAATGTAAATAAAAATGTAGTTTAGGCCCTACCTGAACAATGATCAGTGATTACCAAATGTCTTTCATATTTGCTTGATTAATTGAATGCAGGTTAACAGTTGCTGCTTGTACAATAGTAACGTTTGTTTTCAAGTAACTCACCTCTGTTATCTCCTTTCCAGAGAGTTTAGGCTAAGAGTCCTTCCCCAGCAAGCTCCGTTTTTAAAGGTTCCGGGAGATACAATGTTTCAAGTAAGGGTTGTTTGAGTACTTTAACTGTACTTGGATGAATTGTTCAAACTAACGATGTTTGAGTGCATTAGGTAACATACTACAAGTAAATTGTGAGAACAGTAGGGAGGTAGAAATGCATTTGTTGTGGTGGTTTTTTGTGTAATTGTTTAGAAGTACATTTCAGAGTTATCTTGTACTGTGGTAGGGTTGATGATGGCAGTGGCAGGCTTTGAAAGGCTACCAGTTTCCATTAAGTGCTGCTGCTGTCAGAACCACATGCTGCCGGTGGTGGTCAGTTTTTGTTGCAATCATTGCTTGCATTTTTTGTTCATTGTTGGTGAAATAAACACCCGCTTATCTGCACTGTATCTGTCTTGAGTCTCCTTATTTAAATATCCAACCGCTATTTAGCCATTCTAACATTTAGCTTGAAAATTTATAGTCACAAAAACATGATCTTATAGAAGATGATGCATTGCTGTAGATTAAACTAACTAAACAGTGTATATAAAGAAGTTAAAATGGGCACAACCTTACACATCTACGGCAGTAAAATACAACATACTGTACATTCAATGCAGTAATATTAATGCACCAACATCAAATGTAATGGTAACACTTAAAGGAAGCATTTTACTGCAAAATGCTTTTACCTTCAATACTTAGAACATTTTAATGAATACTTTCACTGCAGGATTTATACTTTTAGTGGAGTATTTCAACAGTGTTGTATTAGTAATTTTATTGCTGTAAAATCTGAACGCTTCTTCCATGGCTCCATTGTGTTAGTAGTCCTTACAAACTACTTTATAAATACTACAAACTGCTTTATTGGCCAATCAGAAGCGAGACTTGAACTAAGTCAGGAAATAAAAAACTGCTTCTATAAATAGGTTAATTCACACCTCTGAGCTCTCCCTCCATCCTCCTCCTGTCTCTCTCCATCACTCCTTCACACTTCTCTCACTCCCAGTGTGTCCCTAAAGACCAGTTAGATTCCAGTACCATGAGCTCACTGGGAGAGAGATGGGCAAGAGAGCATCAGACAGAACAGAGAGGAAAACATGAATGTTTACTGACAAATTTACAGGCTGACGGGAGTTTCACATGTAAAACATTTTTTTGAGTGGGCAGGGACACACACACACCCACACCCACACCCACACACTAATATAAACAGCATTCTGTCATAACACACCCTGTGAGGCTGGCGGACGCTCAGTTGAAGCTCTGAAGGTTTGTTTCTTTTTGTCAGTAAATCTAAAATATTTCATGTCAAATGTCATTATCTTTTAGTCTTTTGAGGTTACTTATTTATATATTCATTCATTCAAAGACATTTATTTAATTTGTTGTTGTGTAGTTACTGGTCAATAACTTTGTCCATAACAGCTTTAAGTAGGATACTTATTAGAATTAGAAACCTTTCACAGTCTAGCATCTGGTACAGTTCAATCTGCAGCTGTGCGGCAGTATTATGTTTGGATGGTATAATGGCACATTAGTGGGATTTAGGTTTGTTGGAGAGTTTTGTATGACCATCATTTCTGATAATTACCTGTAAAATAATGCAAAACTGTTACAGTAAAGGAAGGTAAGAATAGTAGCAACACTGTAATATTAGAATCTCAAATTTACTTACCTACTATAGAGCAGTACATTTCTGAGCTACTCTGTGATTTTTTTTTAATTAGCTTGCTAATAATCAAAAGTAACAATATTAAATGTACACAGTAAAAGGACTTAATATTGACTTTACATTGAATACTTTTTGTTTAATATACTTTAAGAATGAATTAATGCTACAACTTGTCCACAATTTTGAATGTCGTAATTTTACTTGTGTGGTATGTCGAATTTACTATGCGAGTCAGAACATAGTGTATGAAGTGTACTGCTTGCTAGTGTACTAATGGAAGTACAGGGTTTGAGACACACTTTTACTTTAGCAGTGGATCTGAGTACTTCATCACCTCTCGTATTATTTGCAGTACTACAGTAGTATTACCATAATCTCAGTACAATAAAGCTTTGCAGTTAACTGCATGTTAAAGTGTATCCAAACACCAGCTGTAGGGTGTGGTCAGTGTCACTGTTTAAAGGTGCAACAGACTTTAACTCTGTGGGCAGTGGAACAAAGCCATTCAGCTCGGGGTAAAGTGATTTTTAAAAAGAAATGTAAGAAATTTTGGGGGGCAGTTTAGGCTTTTAATTCCACAGGACAGATGAAGACGTGAAAGGGGAGAGAGAAGGGGGAATGACATGCAGTAAAGGGCCGGGGGTCGTAGTCAAACCCGCAGCCGCTGCGTTGAGTAAACCTCTATTTGTGCGCCTGCTCAACCAACTGACCTAACCCGGCCAGGTGAAGTTACTCTTTATTTAGTCTCTCACTGCCAGCCCTATCTGCACAGCGCTATGGAGTAAGGTCTGGCTACACCAGATACATTTTAGGATAGGAGGGAAAAAAACGCTCTGGGTTGTTTGCATTTCTTTAATCCAATCACAATCGTCTTGGGCGGCGCTAAACTCCGGATGCATTGGCGGTAGTGGTGGGCGATACTGCAAAATTTGGTATTGATCCGATACCAAATGCATATAGGGTCCGCATTGCCGATACCAATACCAATACGATTAAAAAAACTTAAAAAAAGACTTTTGTGTAGGGGAGAGCATTTCATTATTTCTGTGGTGAATGAATGATCAATTTCTTTAGGCAATATTTTTATTAATTTATTGAAGTGCACAAAATTATTATTATTAGGCACTGTAGAATGAATACAGCGAGTCGTGCTCCTCTGCGCGTTGTGTCTAGGTCACGTGACGACACAACAACGAATCACAGCAGAGGAGCAGGAGGGGGAGGAGGAGCAATGTGGCCAAGATGTGAAAGCGGCGTTTGCTCGGAAGGTGGAAGACACAAGCAAAGTATAGTGAACGTAGAGGAGATATCTAATTAAATATCGCTTCAATTACAGTTGTATCTATCCAAGATCCAATACCAGCGTTGGCATCGATACTATCGATATTTAGATCGATCCGCCCACCCCTAATTGGCGGTGGCGCTGCAAAACAGGAAGGAACTGGTTTTGGTGGAACATTTTAAATATTGCATATTAATTGAGTATTTAATGAATTAAACTGTTAAAATACAGAAACGTGAGCTATATAAATCAGCTGGATACATGGTCAAACGTAATTTGCTCTTATCAGTGCATCCCCGTGTGTCTTTAGTCCACAGCAACCCCCACCAATCGGTCCCAAAACATCCCAGTTAGAAAAATGTCATAAACATATTCTTTGTACTGAACCACTACAAAACCAAGCAGGCCTGCTTTGTTGCACAATCCAAATTTTCTTCAAAGCTTGCAATTTTCAGCATGTAGCTAGCTAGCTCAGCTTTGTTGTTGTTTACCAAAGCAAACAGAGTTTGAGATGGGTAACACACAGAGCGGAAGGGGCAAAGCCTGACATTTGGCGCATGAGCCACGTGCCGGGTGTCAGGCCTTGTCCTGGAAATGTACTTCCAGACTGCTTTTTGATCAAAGCATCAGAACAATTAGTGTTATGTTGTTGCAGATGAACTTGGCTCTGGTCCACGACAGACTACACATTAAGACGTTCTGGGAGAAGAAGATTAATACTGAATGTCAACATGTTGAGAGCGAAGAGCAGAGAAAGAACAAGAGCGCACTGGAAAAGTAAGAAACAACTCAGTTACACACACAGTTATACAACCTATTGTAAACAACCTCCAACTGTAATAGTCTCAGTGTAGTAATAATAATTTGTGTGTGTGTATATCTATATACATATATATGGATACACATATATGTTATTGTTGTTACAGATGTGTTCATGTGTGATTAGCGACTAGACTAGTGTAAACGGGCAACACAATGCATTGTGATCCGATCAGTAACACTTCCCGAGGTGGTCTGGGATGCATCTGACCACATATCTTTTGTAGTTTAAACGGTACCGTGTCCTGATGCGGCACCAACAAGGACACAATAGGAGAATAGTTGGATTATGCTGGCACCTGAAGGCTAACCACCTGGTGCACACCTACAAGCTCATCTCCTAGGCTTTGATCCAGAAGGAGAACCTATTCTGGGCAAAGTGTCTCTTTCCTGAAGATCTATGGAGGTCCTTGAATGTGGCACCTGTGATCAAGCTGAATGTGGTTTGAGTTGTCTTGGACACGCGGCTGCCTGGCAAATAGACACATCTAAAAACAGACGCTCTCATTACAAACAGCCTCTCGTCTCTCAGCGAGCTGGAGGACATACCAGGACAAACACTCGACCCTGCAGATAGTCTGGTTGTTAAAGGTCTCAGTAATGATGATCAGTAACGAGCAGAAACCTGAACTTGCCTCGTAAACCCGTAGACTGACAGAAAATACACAACCTTCAATCGTTTTAAAATCTCATACGTTGTAACTATTGTTACACGGAACATCAGGCACATACAAAGTCAATGCAAAGACGTGAATAGACACAAAATTCACACCAGGCGACACATCATTCACTTGATTGCTAAATATTATCAGCATTTAGATTCTCCTGCTGTAGGTGCTTCTCATGTAGCTTAAATTTCTTCCACTTGCCTCCGTTCCGTCTCAGTCCCTCCACCGAGGAGGCACGGGGGAAACGCAAGGAACTCAACGGAGGAGAGAGGCAATGAGAAAATGTGTTTTAGAGTGATGAAGAAACTCCCTTTCCTCTGAAGCATCACATGAACTTGTCAGCTGTTTGGGCAAAGTTAGCAACTCCTTCAGCTGCACAACTTCTGGGAAGGCTGCTCCCATGTATCCTCGGCTATAGCTCCTCAATAATCCCTCCTCAATGCTCGCTCCTCGGTCTTCGGGGCAAAAATAAAAGCTTTGAGACGGGCTTCACCAAGGAGGGACAGAACAACTTCTGGTTCAGCTGAGAACCGAGGAGTTGATGACTTATTAAAACTGTTGATGAGATTCAGCCCCGCTGTCCGACATTGTTGCACATCAGTTTGTTTTCCGAAGTATGTGGGACTTCACAACCAGTACAAAGCAGAAATAATGGTTATGTTGACCATGGCTGATCAAGGAAAGAAATGTCAGAAAGAATTAATGTTACATTAAGCCCTTCTTCCTCTCTAGCCAAGTGCAGGTAATACAATGCCAAGATTTGCTTTGCATTTGGTGTTAACACATAAGTTTGTTCAATTTCCCTTTACAGCCAAAAACCGAAAATAGAAATACATAATGTAAAGGGCAGTGAAGTAAGCTAGTTTAGAGTTTATATTTGTATATAGTCTGGCTCAACAGATGTACATTGCTAGGATAAAGCCCCTTCCCTCTCGCTATTATTTTTTTCTTGGGGCTTATGTTACATTTACTTGCTCCTCAGATGGTCCCATTTCCCGAGTTGGGAAGTCATTTTTAAACTTTGGTGTTTTCATCAGCTTTATGTTTGAATATGGAAACAACGTGAACGCTGCATAGAAGATGTAGTTAAGATGAAGTGTGATTTTATTGCTCAGAGTTTAAACAATATCTGTTTTCTGTATTTATTTTCAGTTAGAAGTTTGGGGGATTTTGTCTGTCCTAAAACCACTAAATTATTGATTTACCTGACTTTTTAATGGTAATAAATAACTTTTCAAACTAATCTAGGTCACAACGTGGACAGCAACTAATGGTAACTGTTACCACCTAATACTATTTTGCAAATTAAATGTGAGCAAAAAATGTATATGTAATACATGAATTAACAGTTTCGTACCCAACATTTACTTTCGTCCACCGTGCTTCTTCTGTGTGATATGACGCCAACTCTGCATGTAGTGTAAAAACTTTATTCCGACTCAAGAGGGCTTTCCCTTGAATTTTCCCAGTCTGAACTAATTTGTTCTCCCAAAGTTTTGCTCTTTATTCTAATTCCGTGTCTACTTGAACTGTGCCTTGTTTTGTAATTAGCTCCTGTCATGTCTGCTTGAATTTTTTTTTCCTGTGTGTTTGTTGTGATTACCGGTGTTGCTAATTGTGTTCAGCCTTGTCTTAAGTTGTTATACTTGTGGGAGAATAGTTTGCTCCTGTTCCTGTATCCTACTTGTTGCTGTCTTGTGTGTCCAAACCAGCACACACATGATCCACCCATCTCTTGCACAGTTTATTAGCCATGCTATTTGCACCACCACAGGTTCTTCTTCTGTCATCCCATCATTGCATCATGATGGGATTGTCAGGCATATGTATTCACCCTCTTATTAAACCTTCACCTCATTGCATTACACCAGCTTTTAGCCCTATCCCTCCTAACTCTTCCTAACTCCAACCTTACATCACCTCAACCCTTTACACCTAATCCCCCTGCTATCCATTACACTGTACCCCTAATCCCCCACCTATCAATACCATGTATCTCCTAATCCCCCAGCTATCTATTACAATGTAACCCCCAACTCCAAAACTATCTGACACCCCCCACCGCTACTAACCCGGCTCAAGTCCCTGATAATTGTGTCTGTTATGTGTGACCTGGCCAGAGGCTGGGAAAAGTGGGTGGACGTTATAATCACAAAGCGATGAGTGATGGAGCCAGGCTGACACACTGAGCACAGATATATAGGGGCTGAAATTAGAAGATATTCTGTTATTCAGTAAATGTGTTGCTGCAAAGTTTCCATTTGACTCTTAAACTAGGACTAAAAATAAGTGTTTACTCCCTCTACTCTCAATGCAGCACAGTTTAAGTATGAGCTGCAACAATTAGTAGTTTCAATGATTAGTCCATCAGCAGAGAATTAATCAGCAACTGTTTTGCTAATCAATGGTTCCAGTTTCTCAAATGTGAGGCTCTTCTGCTTCTGTGAATATTTTGGAGTCATTTTATTACATCTCTTTTGGGCATACTGTCTGACATTTTATAGACAAAATAAATAATCTGCAGGAAATGTCCCACTGTGTCGTTGTCAAACTCTTACAGCGGAGGGTGGTCAGCTCACCTGGGCTCTTAGTGTGCAGTTACTGTAGATTTAAAAATAAAATAAAAAATTCTCCCAATTTCAGCCCTCATCCTAAAAAGCATGCTTTTCCAATAACGTCTCCAAAGTTAATCATTCGAGGGGGGAAAAGATTTTGCAATTTGGTGACATTTTTTTTTTATTGTTGAGGGGTTTTAAGTGTGGGCAGTCCAAAGCTGCCTGGAAAACCCCTATGGACACATGTTGTTCTTACCTTTAAACTGCTTTTAGAAAAAGAGTCAGTCTATAAAAGCTGGACCATGAGCTGTCTTTTGTTTACTTTTTTAAGTTTAGTTTAATAAATTCAAACTGAAGTCAATCAATGCTTTTACTTTTTTAGTAGACTCTGGTCTGACTCTATGGTCTGTCTGTTTTTGTGTCTGTCTTTGCTGATGTCAGGGAGCTTATCAGCAGCTATAAGGACAAATGGAATAATCCAGAAAACTTGACAGGAAGGTGACGAAGACACAGTGAGAACAGCTGACAGTGAGGGTTAGGTTACACAGCATGTCTGTAGTCTCTTTGTCTTTTGTCTACCCGTTTGCAATTTTTATCTCCTGCACGCATGCTTACACGCAGAGTGATGGTGTGTATTTGATTGATCGTGAAATAAAAGAGTGAAGGGAAACGCTGAAGTGACAGTGATAATACCCCAGCTGTCACCAAGATACCAGATTTGCATTGACTAATAAAGGGCCTGACACACCAAGCAGACGGTCAACAACTAGTGGTGACAAAGGCCAACTGTGGCGTCGCCTTTCGTTGCTGCACATTTCCTTTGTCTTGGCCAAAACATTTAAATAGAACAATTGTTTTAGATGTGATACTGAAACACCACAAAGACCAATGTGCTGCAAAGACCTACAACTCTGAGAACTGAAAACACTGCGAGGACAGAAACAATGCAAAGACTAAAACGTGGCAAGAAACAAATGCTGCATGATGACTGAAATGCTGCAAAAACCTAAAACACTGTACAGAAACACTGCGAGGACCAGTACACTGCAAAGACCTACGACTCTTGAGGACAGACAACCTAAAACACTGCGAAGATCCTTATTTTGACTCATCTTCTCTGCATCTCTGCCGGCTGTTAAATAAAAGGTATACAACATCTATGTTTGAAGCTGCTGAACACGAGTACAGAAAACCTTCCTCTGTGTGTTCCCAGGCTGAGGGCGGAGTGGCTGGTCCGCCTGGAAAACAGAACCAAACACCTGAAGAACCTTGACAAGTACGCCAAGAAGGTCAAGGTGGAGAAGTCTCCCGACCAGGCAGAAGTTCAAACAAACGGGGATGAAGAAGAGAAACTGTGACTTCATAATATTAAGAGCAATAAAGTGACTTTTTTGGCAAATAAGAACTTTGATTTTTTTTTAAGTCTCTAGAATGTAGTCTTTGTTTGTGTTCTTTTCACAATAAGAGTCCTCTTGGTGAATGATACAGTGCTATAATGTGGTCAGTACATGCTGTCCATAGGTAAAATGGAAGTGTTTTTGGTCTTTTCCAGCAGTTTCTCTTTCAGTGTTTGTTTCTGGACTTCGTGCCAGACGTATCGAGGGTTTTCTACAGGTGGAGGCTGTCCCGTCCCCGTCCGCTCTACCTTTTCTCCGTCCTCATTGCGTTGGACGTGGTCGGGCACCAGCGCCACCAGCGTGTTGAAGCACACGCCGTCTGTCTTCCCGTGCTGACGCCCGTTGTGCTGCAGGCTGAAGATGCCCAGCGTGTTGACGTCTTGATCATAATATGCTGACGGCAAGGCTTCCTGCACCACCATGTTGGCTGCCCACGTCACCGCATGAGTCTTCACCGCCGCCGCCGTGGGAAGGTGGAGCACCGGGTCTGCAGGACAGAGAGGGCAATGTAGTATGGGACTGATTTGTCTGGAAGATGAGCAAAAAGCTTCTAATAAAACTTCAAAGTTTTGGTAGCAATAACTAACTAACTAACTGATTACAGAATACGTTTTGCAATATCTTACTTTAAAATATAATCATATTTTTAATTAAACTAAGTTCTAAACTATTAAATGTTGTCTAACAAGCCTGAGCCTACAGGCCTCAGACATGTGAGAGTTTATCTTAGTCATATTGAAGTTATTATAATTAGGATTCTAATTAATGTTTTAACAAATACTACAATAAAAGGTCCCTATAAGTTGTTTAGTATATTATCTGTTACTTCTCTGACAAAAGTAAAATGGGAACAACATAAACTTGGTAGAAATAATGTAAGTAGAAAGTAAAAAGATTTTGTGAAGATTAGGGGAAAAGTAGAGCCACGGACAGAAGGACCAACGGCTAACAATCTCAATGAGAAACATAACACGACAACAAATGTATTTTGTGTTTTTCTTTGGGCAATAAAGAGTTAGGTGGAAATAGAAACTTGTCCTGGAAAACACTTCAAAAATGTCTGTCATCAGCAGCTGAGGCAGTGAAAATTGACCTGAAGGTAATTGTTTTTTTTTAATTTTATGAGCAATCAGTTACCTTTGATAAGCAGGACCCAAATCTGTTCCTTAGCGTTGGTGAAGACCAGGACAAGTCTCTGCACAACGTGACGGCAGCTCATGTCTACAGGTAACGTAACAGGATGCCAGGGATCCCGACGGTATCTGAAAGCATCATAGCAGCCAGAGTCAGGGTCAGTATTTAAAATGTTAAAATGTGCGTCAGAGAATTAGTGAATCCCTCTTGTTCTCTCTCGTCTCCAGATGTTTCAGAGGGATATCAGTTTCATCAACATGTGTTCAGGACATCTTTAGTCTAGCAGAGTGTTTAATGACGTACTTGAGTCCACAGTCAATGAGACGGAGAATGTCTTGTCCTCTCAGAGGGAGAACAGACTGTCTGTCCCACCAGTAGGCCTGAAGAGACTCCTGATCTGCTGCTGACACACTTTTTAGTCTCCCACCTCAGAAACAGAGAGGTTTATTTCATTAAAATCATCATACATTTACAAAAGTACCATCTGTAGTTCCTCCCAGACTCCCAATGAAGGATGTAGCACATTCAGCTGTATTATTTATAATAAAACTCAATCTAATTTCAGGCAACACACTATCCCTGTTGTATGTATGTATGTATGTATGTATGTATGTATGTATGTATGTATGTATGTTTTTAGACACATAAAATTAACCTTAAAAGATCATCTCTACCCAAACTGAAAATCCAGAATCTAGGAATATGTTAATATTTCTTAAGTTTAACTGCTGGACGCAAGATATCTCCTGCCCCATAAATCCTGAAGGTAATTCCAGCTGTTAAACTGAGATTTAGGGTGAGCTCAGAGACAAACTCTGTAGAATCATGTACAGTGAATTTAACAACAACACAGTTTCAGGTTTTTCAATGGAGAGCGACAGACTCAGGATCAGTTTGGTTAATTACGTTCATGAGGGTCCTCATAAGAACAAATGTGTTTGTATGGGAAACCTCTGACCTGTAACTTTAGCAAGGAAGTTGAAACGGATCCATTGCGGTCCCTGCTCCTGGATCAGCAGCAAGGTGATTGGCTCACAGTCAAACCCCGCCTCCTCCTTCACCTGCAGACAAACAGAGCGGTAACTCAGGTAACTGGGACAAGATTTTGGGTGCGTGCGTGCGTGTGTGTGTCTAACCTCCCTCCTCAGCGCCTCCTCCAGGCTCTCCCCCACCTCCACCCTCCCTGCAGGCAGGTACCACTGCTTATAACAGTCCGGCTTTGCCTCCTGCACCATCAGTACCTCCTCCTGATGGACAACACACACACACACACACACATTTTTACAGACCCGACAATTAATTAAATAATTGGCTGATAATTTGATAATGAGGTAACCTTCTCATTGAAGATGACGGCGCAGACAATGTAGGAGACTGTCTTCCTCAGAGTCGCCGGTTTGCTCTGCTCCAGGCCCACGTCACAGACGGTGACCTCTGACCCCTGACCACTTAGCAGCCTCTCAACCTGCTCCTCCACCTGCTGCCACCCCTTCTCCATTACCTCCATGTCTGTAGGTACACAGAAAAATAAATACACTTCTCAGACAAAATGTACGTGAAACATCTCAAAATGTTTTAATACACCAAAGTAACAGAAAGCAAACAAAAGTGTTTTAATGGTGATTTATTGTAGGTTTTGATTACATACGGCTTTTGCAGGCTGGTTTTCATTTATTTGTTGAGGTTAATTATTTACAGTAGGATGTGTTGATGATGCACAATAACATGGACATATCTACTGAATCTAACTGAATCCAACCTTTATGAAGTATATGTTCCGTTTTTATTGACACTGTGTCACAGAGAAGAAAAGAAGAAGATTATTTTGAAGGTTGCAGTTACTATGGTGTGCTCTTTAAAATGTTCCTGTTAGGAGTGGTGGAAGTACATAATGAATTATTTTTACTAGAGCTATTAAAGAGACAAATATATGATATAAAAAGCAGTATAGAAAATCTTCTCTATTTCTAGAGCTTAATAAGCAAATATTAGTAGGCCTATTATATTATTGGTTAATGGTCAGTATTATTCAAGTTAACACTTGTTAATGTAATTTTACTAGACAGATTGCTAAAAGAAATTACATTTTTCAATTCTAAATGCATGTGATGAAACGCTTTTTTTTTTACAATAAATAACAGTGCTAACAGCTAAATGCTTAATCCGTGTATTATTGTTGTTGATAACTAGCCTGACATGCAGAGTAATTATTGCTTATACCTACACTAATCAGCTTTTGTCAGAGTGCTCTGACAGAAGCTAACGTTAGCTTTGTCGTTAGGAAAATCCGTTTTCCACTTTCAGCAAACTTCCCATCCACAGAAGATATTTGTAAAATCACTAAAGAAC
>NC_045737.1:25691888-25693404 GCF_008692095.1 Etheostoma spectabile | reverse complement strand
GAAAAGCACGAACCGTATAATTAACGACCGTGTGAAGTCTCCATTCAGTAATTCTGTGCGGGCTGCAGCGGCTCTGTTTTGACATTTGACACCGTCAAGCTAACCTGGAAATAAAAACACTCTCCTGGTTCGGGAGTTTCAAAATAAAGGCGATGTCGACTATGGGTTCTGGACAGTGGTCGAGAAACGTTAAATATAGTGCAGATATTAAATAAGGAGTAAATGCAGGGTTATGTTGGAGGTAACTGACGTCACATCAGAGGTGTAGTCTGTCAGGAGCGTGTCAGTGTCCTCGTTCAGCTTCAATTGGTGACTTAAATTTGCACAAACCAGTCGGCAGGAGTCGCTTACTTTAAGATTTAAATAAATGAAATAAACAAGGAATTTATTTTAATCTTGAGTCGGTCAGGAGCAGCTGAGATGTTTCTCTCAAACATTAGTGGAACAGGTAAATACTACACACACTCCGTGCTAATCTATATTTAAAATAAAAACAAATAGTAAGCAGGGTCTTAAAATTGTTAACCAAATCTACGTAATAGCCTTTTGCAGTGTTCCATACTCACAAATTAGTATTTTATTTTGTAATCTCTTGTCGGAAGTTGCAGTTTTTGTTTTTCCGTTAGCTTCGATGTGGTGTTGTAACGTCTCATAAGGTCACACAGAGGCTGTTTCTACCAGCTAACACAGCTAATGGTACAGCGTACAGCTTATACTTTAGATGGCGGTTGATTAACTGGGGATTTACTGATAGAACCAGTTTAACCAGAGGAAACGGGCTGAATTGGTACACATTTGTTAACCCGTTTAAAACAGGTAAGTTAAGCCTAGCCCCAGTTATATTGCATATTTAGTTTCACCCATTCTGAAACTAATGCCGTTTAGTCAATATTTCATCCATCTCTTTATTAATCCGACCTTATAGTGCCATACTTACCAACAATAGCTTAAATACGTAAGATTTATTTTTATACATACATGTAACGCTATGAAATGGTAGTGTAACAGTAGACAAATAAACCCAAGTGATGTGGACACAGTGCAAGTAGTGCACAATTAAATGCAAGTAGCCAACTGTAAAGTTGTAGCATTTAATTGGTTGTGGAGCTGATTCATCGGACAACATTATTTTTTGTTCTGTAGTTGTGACATCATCTTAACTCAATGTGTTTACTCCCATAGTCGAACATCAGATCCTGCATCAGCTCAACATCTGAAATCCTCAGAAGACTTCTCAGCCTATCAGAACTCTCTGTCCACCCTCTTACCTCAGAAAGCCTGTTAAAAAATACCAGAGCCCCAAAAACTTACCAAAAAGACAAAGTAAACTGTGGTCATCTGTAGCTCCAGCTTTAAACTGATGACCCATTCAGATAACCAATTCAGGGTTCAACATCACATTCAGCGTCTGTCTGTAATAATAAATCTTTCCTCAGACTGACATGAGAAGAAGGTCAGTGATGTGCTGAGAGCTGAACTTTCCCATTCACTTCAATGCAGTCAGAGTTTGATCACA
>NC_045737.1:25678274-25691878 GCF_008692095.1 Etheostoma spectabile | reverse complement strand
TAGAGGAACGGCAGCTGAAGATACTCCAGTACTGGAGTCATTGTGTCCTTATAGCTCTCTGCTCTTTGGTCTGGTGAGTTAGTCCGATGGCACGGCACAGTAAGTTGCAGAAGCAGGTCCTTGCTCTGTACCGGCAGTTTCTGCGGGCCGGTCAGGACAAACCAGGTTTCATCCCCCGAATCCGTGACGAGTTCAGAGTGAATGCTTGCATCAAGAAGACAGACGTGATGCACATTGAGTATCTGTACAGGCGAGGACAGAGACAGCTGGAGCAGCTGAGGGACGTAAACACCAAACAGCTAGGCTCTTTCTCCAAACCTGCAGAGAAGAGCTGACCCCTGACCTGTACGATGTCTGTGGCTGTCAATGCCACAAATACCTCTCAAAGACTTGGTTACAACCGTAATGCTGAGATGCTAAAGTCCAATTGGCAAGCAAATGCTCAGTATGGAGAAAAGATGCAATGTGATTTATCATAAAATACATTTTTTGGACTTTAAATTTGCAAAATGTTGTCTGACTGTTTAGACTAATGAAAATGAATAAACTTTCTTTGACACACTTGATAATAATTATAATAATACACTCAGTAATGTGTATAAAACTGTGGAAAAGATTAATATTGCAGTTATTATCACAGGATGGAGCTCTCCGCATGTTAAAGGGGTAGTTTGGATTTTTTTGAAGTAGAGTCAGGTCCACTGGTGAATATTAAAATTTTATCATCCACTCAATAGATAATTGTTTTTTTTCTTTTTTTGGGGCTGGTAATCGAAGCAATTCTATACTATCCGCTTGCATAGTACACCAGTATTTTGCTGGTAAATGGTGCAAATTTTGATTATTATTATGATTTTGTATTAACCATAGTCAGTGGATTAGTAGTTGGCGTTAGCCCTCAGTTTGGAGAAGATCTAGTAGTACTGACATGAAATTCGAGAAATGTACTGCTGTGGAGAGGGCAATTCATACTGTTATACTTTTAACTTCAGTACAAAAGTACGGCAAAATATACTGTACTGTGTACTCTGTACTGTACTATATATATATATATATATATATATATATATATATATATAGGCCAAAAGTTTGGACACACCTCATTCAATGCATTTCCTTAATTTTCATGACTATTTAAATTGTAGATTATCACTGAAGGCATCAGAACTATGAATGAACACGTGGATTTATGTATGTAGGTTTATATATGTACACTTTATTGTTTTGTAGTAATCTTGAATTATGAGTACCGGTACTTCTTCCACCGCTGTTTTTACCATAGACTATATTTTAATACATATTCAGTCTATGGTTTTTACTGAAGTAAAGGGTGTACATGCATGGTGTGACCGCTGGGCGGCAGCAGCCAATCTGAATTACCGACTGACACAAACGAAGAAGAAGGGATGTAAACAGGAAATGATTTGTCTTGCATCAGCAGTAGCTAGATGACATAAGAATCGTTTTTCGGTATATTTCTGTGAATATAGTGACTTTAGCTTCCATTAGCGGCTACAGATGAAGGTTTAACGGTTCACTTTCATCACAACTGTCCGCTGTTTTGTGTTTTTTACCGTTTATTCGTCAGTTTTTGCGTCATGGCAGATTCAGTGAACTCAGGAGGAGAAATGACAAACGCTCAGTTATTTCAGCAGGTGAGAAACACTGCTTAAGTACAATTTTGAGGTGCTTTTACTTTACTGAGTATTTCGTTATTAATACTTATACTCCACTACATCTCAGAGGGAAATAGTGTACTTTTTAATGCACTGCATTTTGTTTTGACCGCTTTATAGTTTTATAGTTTATGTTACTGCGATCTATGGAAGAAGGGAACACATCCACCTTTAACTTAAGTCATAAACAAAGAACAAAGTTTGTTTTAGAGTGACTAAGGCTTCTTTTAAACTGGCTATGTGCATTTACAGTAGTTAATTAGTGTTAAACACAAGCAGAAGGGCCCACAGGTGGAGCAACACAGCTCAAATCTACTCTGAAAAAAGAAAAACGAACTGTTCTGACTGAACCCAAAACAAAACCCAGATGACAGCATTTACCTTTAATCTATAGTGTCTTTAATAGAAATTTAATATTTACCCCAATTCTTACCTGGTTCTTCTCACTGATTGCAAATACAAATCTGTATAAGTAAAAAATATTTTATTTGTACTGCTGTGTTGTTTTTTTAATCCTGTTTGAATTTTTATTCCTCATCTTGTTGGACTCTAAAGCTGCTGTACAAAGCGAATTTGCCCCGGTGCATGATCTATGTCTTCCTCCCTCCGGCAGGTGGCGCTGCTGCGCTGGTTGTCCTCTCAGACTGATGATGACCGGATGATCTTGGCGGCAGTGACTGGCGTCCAGGTTGGCAGAGAGCTGCTGAACCGGTTTACTGGCCAGGAGAAAGTGGACGCCTACAAGGTACCTGTCTGCAGAGGGAACTGCTTCTGGATTAGATACACCGATTTGTATCTGCAGTATTCAGAAAAACTCATGTCTGAACCTGAAAGGATGCTTCATCAGTCTGTCTCGTTCTGGTTAATGTACAGAAGTGTCTTTATTGAAATAAGAGGACAGGAGAACAACAGAGAAACATACACATCAGTTTCCGAATTATTAATGGCCGACTCCACCTGCAGTATATTTTCAAATTGAAATGCCCACTCAGCCTTACCAAAAAGCAGTGAAGGTTTTCACACTAAGCTTATGATTGAGGTTATGAATAATGTAAACGCTAACACTAACTGAGTTAAGGTTAATTCTGCTAAGTTTGAACATAAAGGCACAGTAGCTAAGCAATGTACTGCTGTACGGATCCAAGGTCACACAATAACACTAACTAACTGATTGAGGCGGTGGTAGACCAGTAAAGTAAAATTTCTGTTTTGGCTTGGAAGGGAGCAATATAATGGCTTTATTCCCCATCAGAAAGAGCTGTCTGACAGGCAAGGTAAAGTGGGAAAATATTCTAAATATAGTGGTAAATGATATGGATTTATTTAGGTTTTTTTTTTTTTAAGAGTCTAAAATGCATTTAGCTGCTGCCCCTGTCTTTAGCAGTACATATTGCTCTCTTCAAAGCCACCAAACTCCTTTGACAAAAAAAACAAACAGTTCATTTTACCTCAAAGCACACAGGAGTTGCTGGTCTTCCTCAGTCGGTTAGTTTGTTTGTGTTGTGTGACTTTCAGAGGCGAACTAACGTGGGTGTCCACAGCGGTACATTGGTTAGCTTCCTTGCCTGTAACGTTACTCCTGTCTGCCTATCCAAACTGCCCATCTGCGTAAGTTACTGATAATACAATGAATGTAGCACCGCCTTTATCCAGAAACCTACATAATGGTTACGTGGAAAAATGTTTTTTAGCGGGGCTTGGGAAAACAGCATTTGAAACTAAAACAAACATACTTTGACCAAAATATTAATATTTCGATTTGAATAAGGAACACTACTGGGAAGCTATGTCACGTTAAAATATAACCTGGGTTATTTTCAACGTGTTATTAATTAGGTGGCTCATTGTGTTTTTGTCTGTGTTCCCTCAGAGAGAGTGCATCCTTAGTATCTCCGAGTTCCTCCGTAAGAACCCGAGAGCCTCGCAGGCCGACATCAACACAGAAGTGGAGAAAAGAGTTCTGGTTTTCGCCGCTCAAGTCAAAGCTCTGGAGACAGCTCCAATACTCTGAATGAACTGCTCAATGTTTCAATATTTATCAAAAATGTAAAAACCCCAATAGCGTGGGCACATTTATATCTTCATAGCTGATCTGTATACTAATTAAACACTTTGTTTTATATTTTACCTTATATAAGTGTAATTGTTTAGTTTGTTCTTAACTGATTAATTGATCAACACTTTTAATCCAGAGAAAAAGCACTGAGATGGAGCTCTGCAGATTTAAACTGGATTTCATTTGAAAAACCTTGTAAAGGTCTTGAATTTGTTATCAGGAAGTTGAAACTCTCCTGATGCCTTGATGATTCCTTACAAGAACAGCTTCTGTAAAACAAAGCTTCATTGTGTTCTTTAGGAAGAGACGATCTGACTATGTGTAATAACACATAAATGGACTGAATATTAGCTGTGAATTGTGAGAAGCTTGTCATCCAGATTAAAACCTCTTCCTTCCCCTATCGATTTGATCTATATTGAGTTCTTTCTACAAAGCTAACATGGTACCCAGGTGTAATATCACAGTTCCAGTGATATCAGTGTACTCTACACTATGCATGGTTTAATTTTAAAATACATTTTTAACGCCAAATTCACAAGTCATTTTGTCTATTTGATGAGTCCTCAAATGTTTTTTTTCTTATGTGTTGAACCTTTTGACCCATTCGACACCTCCAGACCCATTAACCAACGTTTCTCTGGTTAAAATAAATTAAGGCTTGCAGACTTCAGGTGAGACTTGTCGAGACATGCACCAATGAAATGGAATTTCCACACTTCTACATATTTGGTGGGTTTCACAACCTTACATTCTACCCTAAACATACAGGTCTTTGTGATTACAGAACTAAGTAATTTAAAGATAAACAAACAGCGATTCATTAGATCAGATTTTTCTTTCTTGCAGCATTGAGAAAAATCCAATAAAAAGAAAGAAATTAATAGCCTACATTTTACAGACTAATTTTTAAAAATTGGATTGGGAAACTGATTTTAAAATACTAGCTAAAGTTTAATTAAAACTTGTATGTACATCATTTACATGCAAGGAGACATAGTAGTATGAATGTGTAACTGTGTGAATGTGACAGGTCGTTGTTGCAAATGAGAAAATGTTCTCAATCGACTTACCTGGATATATAAAGGTTACATTTTTTTTCTTTATTATAATATTGTAGAACAGCTTCCTTGTTCCTGCCTGACTCAACGCTGCTCATAGGCTGTGCTTTGCTATTGGTTCCGCCCACCGATTGCGCCTGTTTTTCTAATTGGACAACTTCGTTGTAGCGTCACTGCAGCGTCTACTCTAATTCGCTGAAAACCGTTGGCGGGTGGAAAACTACTGTTTCAAATTAAATCCAACAACACAAACCTGTGTAAGTGGATCTTCCAGCAGTTATTGGTGTGTTTAACCGCGTTTAACCACCGAAAATCTCATTTATTCACCGGCTTGTTTAGTTTTGTGCCGGTGAAAAGCGAATATTGACGGGATGGATGTCTCTCAACAAGATGGTGAAGTTGCGGAGATTTCAAAGAAACTGGAAAAGTGAGTAAAGCTAAAGTCGACGTCATGAATGGCTAACTAGCATCAATGCTAACATCCCACATGTTAACACTAATGGTAGCCACGTACATGCTAACGGTAAATTATGTTGTTTACTGTTTGGAATTATTATTTGGTCGGAAAACACCGCAGTGACTCTGAAAACTACAACATATAGAACGTGTTATGCAGTGGTGGAAGAAGTACTCAGATCCTTTTCTTAGGTGAATGTGTCCAACACCGTAGATATGACTATGGTCCATTACAAGTACAAGTCCTGTTAAAATGTAATGTAAGCAAAATACACTTAAAGTGTCAAAAAAATAGAAGTATTCAGAACAGATAGGAGACAAAGGTGAATCTAGGGCTAATAGTATGTTAATAGGGTGAACATAAAAATATAATATATTGCCCGAGTTAATTATTCACATTTATTGTTTGTGTTACAAGTTTTCTAAAATGTTATGTTTAAATATGCAAATTGGCATGATCTAATGCTAACTTTTGGTGAATTTAGGAGAAGTAAAGTGAACACCTGAATGTGTATTTTGATTCTCTTCTTTCTGACGTTTCTAGTCTGAAAGAAGACTTATTTTTATACAGATTTTAACTACATGAAAATTAGACTTGGGAATGTTTTTTAGATTGTTGTATTGATAATTGAAAACATCTTAGTACTTTTCCACCACTGCATAGTTAAAAAAAAAACTAATGTAATTACAGTGTTTCTAACCCTGAATTTGTTTCAACAGGTCTTTGTTTATGGATACAGATGACAACATGGAAGCCTACCACAGGTAACTCTAAGAAAATAAATAATACACTACTTTTTGTGTGAAACAAAGCTAATCACCCTTTCTTACATGTTCTTACATTTTAGCTTCTATGTATATATGGTATACACAGGAAATTGGTAATCAGAGGCATTTTCCCTGATACTCAATTACCCTGATATAACCTACAATATTAAGTAATGTATAGGGACATTAGAAGAAGCAGTTAAGTTAGAGTTAAACCTCCTTTGAAAACGGAGTTAGCATGGCTTTCAGTCAACTCTTGCCTGGAGTAAAAGGAGCACAGTCTCTCTCTCTCTCTCTCTCTCTCTCTCTCTCTCTCTCTCTCTCTCTCTCTTCCCAATAAATGACAACCTGACCACACCCACACAATGCATCTGTAACTCAATGAGTTTGGGTCATCACACTGGCAACATGTTTTTGCTTACATTTGCAGTGTCTCATGTCAACTGACATGTGTAGTAACTCACTTTGACCAGCATTAGTCAGGCTTCTTATTGTGTAAGCAGTCTTGAAACTGCTGTGATGGTGAGTCCAGATGAGCTACACCAGAACAAAGATTATTCCAGACTGATTGAAATTATTACAATATTGAGTGTCCACTGTGGTGCAGAATGTAAACGTGATGCACTCTTCATTGGGCATATTCTTTGTAGGTTTGTAACAAAATGGCTTGTGGTTGTGAAAGGAAAACTGAATTATTTTTTAATCTACAAGAAAATCAGTCAGACATAAAGTAAGAGCACTACACAATTAGCTAGAGAGCAAAAACTCTAAACTTAAAAATTAAGAATAAAAAAATCATATTAAATGACCTCAGTCTGATTGTCAAAAGCAAACGCGGGGAGCACTCACGAATGAAAACCAGAAAAATAGCATTCATCTGGCCCATAGGTCCATCATGAGATATCAGGGATTTTTTCCTTAATGGTCTGCGTTTCTTTATGTTAGAATAATTACATTATCGATAAATAGACAGAGACACTGAAGATATCGTAAATGTTTATTTTTACTTGCAAACACACGAGTACATGGGGGTGGCAGTTGCTCAGTCAGTATAGAGTTGGGTTGGGAACTGGAGAGATGCCAGTTCACCTCCTGGGCACTGCTCTTGAGCAAGGCACTGAACCCCCAACTGCTCGGGGCACCTTTCCATGGGCAGCCCCCTCACTCTGACATCTCTCCATTAGAGCATGTATAGGTACTGAGCATGTGTGTATTTAATTCAGGACTGTGTGTAATAACAACAGAGTGTAAGTTGTAAATTCCCCTCGCGGGACTAATAAAGTATTCATTATTATTATTATTATTATAGTACAGAAAATGTATAACTGGCAGCCCTCTAGATAGTGAAATATAACCATCAATGTCGTCAGTTATCTGGTCAGTTTTGATGATGTCTTCTTTATTTGGTCAGGGAGCACATGATCTGCTCTCAGGCTCCAGGGAAGATAGCCAAATGGCTCCATGTTTTCTTGTGGGAGAGTACAATTATTATAAAATGGCTTTATATGCAAACAGTTTGAATATAATAATATTCTTAAGACAGTGAAATGTAATTCAGAAATAACACTTTATCTTGGCTCAACAGTTTAAGACTTGGTGTAGGAAGTGAAGTTGAACTTCAAAACTTCTAAACAAACAAAACAGAACTTCCACCCTTGCCAAAAATCATGCCAAATATATTAACATAGCCAAAATGATTGAATGAAAATGAAAAATGTCCCTCGTGAGGCACAAAGGGTAAGCCTAAATTCCAAACATTTTATTGTTCCAGCTTCTCTCGTGAGGTTTCAATGCTTTTGTTAAGATATGTCAAAAAAAGTTTGGGTTTTGAGCTCTTGATTGAATAAACCAAGCAATCTGAAAACATCACCTTTTTTACTATTGTAAGTTATAATAAAATTGATGAATCAATGATTATTAAGAAATAAGTTGTCCGATTACTTGATAATGAATTAAATCAATCATTAGTTGTACCTCTAGTTCAGACTACATTGTCTTATTAATGACATTGATATTCTTTTCTTTCAGATTCATTCAAGCTGGTAAAGATGTTGCCAAACAAGGGGACCTGAAAGAGGCTCAGAATTTCTTCAAACTGGCGTACAACATTCACCAGAGTCAAAAACTTAAAAGCAGGATAAAGAAAATTGAAGAACTTCTTGCTCAGAATGATTTAGAGGATGAAGATGAAGAGTTTGTCAATGTTAACAACAGTGGTTTAATGCTTTTCAAAGAGTTATATGACAAGCTTTATGACTACCAAAGAAATGGAGTGGCCTTCTTATACAGCCTCTACAGAGATGGTCGTAAAGGTGGGATCCTTGCAGATGACATGGGCCTTGGTAAAACCATCCAGGTGATATCATTTCTCTCTGGCATGTACGACAGTGATGCGGCTAAACACACACTGCTGGTCATGCCAACTTCACTCATCACAAACTGGACGAAGGAGTTTGCCAAATGGACTCCTGGCATGAGGGTGAAGGAGTTTCACGGTGTGGGCAAAGAGAGGACCAGGAATTTGGAGAAAGTTCAGAGAAGAAATGGCGTCATCATCACCACATACTGTATGCTTATAAACAACTGGCAGCAATTGTCATCATACCATGGCAAAGAGTTCACATGGGACTACATGATCCTGGATGAGGCCCACAAGATAAAATCCACGGCAACCAAAACAGCCAAAAGTGCCGCTGCCATACCTTCAAAAAACCGACTTCTCCTCACAGGCACTCCAGTCCAGAACAACCTAAAAGAAATGTGGGCTCTCTTTGACTTTGCTTGCCAAGGCACTCTCCTCGGCACAGCTAAAACATTCAAAACAGAGTATGAGAACCCCATCACCCGGGCCCGAGAGAAGGACGCCACTCCAGGGGAAAAGGCTCTCGGGTCTCGGATGTCTGAGAACCTCATGACCATCATAAAACCCTACTTCCTCCGCAGGACAAAAGCAGAGGTGCAAAAGAACAAAATGAACGGCACACATCCGTGCGAAGAGGAATATTCAGACAAGGACAGCAAAGTTCGAAACCTTCCAAAAGACTCTGGAGCAGTCATGCCCACGCTGACAAGAAAGAACGACCTGATTGTCTGGACTTACCTGAGCTCTGTTCAGGAAGACATATACAGGCAGTTCCTTTCCCTGGACCACATCAAAGAGCTGCTCATGACCACCAGATCACCTCTAGCTGAATTAAACATAATGAAAAAACTGTGTGACCACCCAAGACTGCTTTCTGCTGCAGCCATAGCCAAGTTAGGCTTGGAGGAAAGTACAGCTGAAAATGAAAACATGGAGGCAGACACAGGCAGCATCGCAAACGTGTCTGACGACACCTTAATATCTGAGTCTGGAAAACTTGTCTTTCTGTTTGCACTGCTTGAAAGGCTCAGAGAAGAAGGCCACCGCACACTCGTCTTTGCTCATTACAGGAAAGTGCTTGACATCATTCAACGCATTCTGGGCAACCGAGGATTCAAAGTATTGAGACTGGATGGCACAGTAACACAGGTTGTAGAGAGAGAGCGGCTCATTACTCTGTTCCAGACAGACAAACGTTACTCTGTCTTCCTCCTGACCACCCAGGTTGGAGGAGTTGGCATCACTTTGACGGCAGCAAATCGAGTCGTGATCTATGACCCCAGCTGGAACCCAGCAACAGACGCCCAGGCTGTTGACAGGGCGTACCGCATCGGCCAGACTGAAAATGTCGTCATTTATAGACTGATAACCTGCGGCACAGTGGAGGAGAAGATCTACAGACGGCAGGTTTTCAAAGACTCTCTCATCAGACAGAATACTGGGGACAAAAAGAACCCTTTTCGGTACTTCAGCAAGCAAGAGCTGAAGGAGCTCTTCATTCTGGAGGACCCACGGTCCTCATCCACACAGATGCAGCTTCAGGCTCTCCACTCCAGACACCGACGGACAGACGCTGAACTGGACGAGCACATTGCCCACCTCCACTCCATGGAGATCTTTGGGATTTCTGACCACGACCTGATGTATTCTCTTGATGTCAACCATGACGAGGCCGAGGACCAAGAGGCGCACCACTACATTGAAGGGAGGGTCCAGAAGGCCCAGGAGCTGATGAAGGCTGAGTCAGAATTACAGATGCAGATGGCAGAGAGCATGGCATCAAGCACAGAACCAGCCTGGCTCAGACAACCACTGGACAACCACAACAGAGAGCGTTCTAATGAGAAAAAGACAAAAAATCCAAGACCAAGTCCTTCCTATCCACAGCCTGACCACAACTTCAACGGGTCACCTGTTGTGGTGGAGTTGGACCAGTCGAGTTCTGACAAGGAGGCCGGCCAACAGAATATGAGTGACAGAGTCATTGATCTTACTGCAGATGACAGTATGTCAGAAGAACAACGTTTTGTAGAAGTAAGCCAAGACAAGCTTGCCCAGCAGAACCTGGATTCCCTAAAACACCAGTCTGTCAAGCAGGAGAGAAATTACATGATAGAAGAAGACACTACTCCTCAAGAGATGATTGAGGAGTCTTTGGTGATGTCAGAGGCCAGTGATGCTGCAGCTGGTGATAAGGCAGATGCCTCTGTCCAAGAGCTAATAGATGAGTCTGCATCGTCTGAGGATGCAGTAGCTTCAGCAGGTGATGGCGGCCCGGCATACATTACAGCACTTGATGAAGATGAGGAACTAAACGGAACTTCACGTTCACTATACAACTCTAAGATGGGCTTGGGGCATTCTCATGGCACATCCCTGCAAAACAAACGACTTTCTGTCTTGCAAGCATCCTGTTCAAGCTTCAAAGCAGAAACATCATCAAGAGTCAGTACGGGGCTTGAATCCTATGAAGGCAACTTCCATTTACAGCTTGAGGACAGTGAGATGTTCTCAGACCATCAAGAGACTGAAGCAGAGGAGAGGAACCTGCTGTCGCAGCTGCAGATGGAGGGGAGTTTTGACATAAATAAATCCCTTTCTGAGAGACAACATGGAAAAGTGCTCGGCCAACACCTTAACGGCGCCTCTAAAATGGACGAGTCAATGAATGAATCCATTGTGGCTACCAAGAAGAAAAGAGCAGCAGTTATTTATGATAGTGAGGAAGATGATGACGATGTTGGTGATGATGATGATGATACGAGTCAACTCAACAACTCCATCCAGGCTCTTGGAGCATCAACACCTAAATCTGCGCCATCTGGCCCCACCCCTCTCAGGTCAAGAAAGAGTGTGGGAGGAAACACCTCCGGGGCCTCACGCCGGTCCCCCCTCTTGTCCATCATTGACGATATGGAGAGCCACAACGAAGCAATGACTGATGAGGATGAAGAAGATAATGATGTTTCAGAGAGGCATTCTGATGAGGCCGAAGAGGACAACGACATTGGTCCCTCTCTGGATGAGCTTCAGCTGGAGAAGTCTGTCGGAGAAACATTAAACACAGAGGGTGAGGAGGAGGAAGAAGAGGATCATGATGATGATGATGATTATGATTACTCTGAGTCAGCAGATACCGCCGATGTGTCGGGACAGGAAATGAGCAGTAACATGGAGCAGTCAACCAGCGAGCCTGAGCTAGCCTCCTCAGAGAGGATGGATCAGTGCACCACTGATGCAGGAGTCAAGACAAAGCCTTCCGTCGAGGAAGAGAGCTTCGACTCCCTGGTTATTAAAGGGAAGGCGTGCCACAGCCAAGGGAAGCCGGACGACGCCCTGGGCTTCTTCCTGAGGGCTATCGACATCAAACCTGGAGATCCTGAGATTCAGCTCATGACCATCCAACTATACCGACAGCTGAGTCAGAGGAGTTAACTGTTCAGAACAATCCTTTGATGGAAACTTTTACCACAACCTGAAATTATACTGTTAGAATGGACTATCATGGCCACGCTGGCTGTTCCACAAATCCAACGTGCACACTAGGGGTGCACGATTCAGAAAATGTACAAATATTAATCTATTTTTTGGAATTCTATGAATCGATTTTGAATCAGTAGAGCTTGAATCGATTTCTATTTTTTTATTATTATTTTTTTGCACACCATTAGTACTCACCAAAACCAACAGAGAGTTGGTTCATCTGTCCAGACTCATTCTTTAACTTTGACACCGTAACAGCACCTCGTAATACCTTGTGATCAATATGCTTCTAAAACTGTAATTTCCCTATGGCATGTAACTACCAGTATTGAAGGAAGTACAATTGTATTTTTTTAAGAATTCGTGTTTTGTCACCTTTGGTCTGCAAATAATTTCCATAAACGTAACCAATTTGTATCTTTGTATTATTGCTGTTAAAAGCCTGTATCATATTTTGTATATTTACAGAAATTACAGGAATAGATGCAATGCATGTATTCAGCTGGTTCAGAATCCTTAATTGTTGATAAACCAAAAAAAAATACTGGTTGCATATATGTAGTGTCTTACTGAAAAAAATAAAATGTCCCTGTAAAGTAGTGTGTATTAACATTTTCTTTGTGTTGGGAGTCAGTATGCAGACCGGGTTGCAAAATAGATTTCTTAATTGATAAATTCATTATCACTGCAACTAACAATTGTTTTCATTGACAGTTAATCTGCAGATGATTGTAATGGTCTTGTATGACCTGTTTTGTCTCTAAAATACCAGAAGAGGGTGACAAATTCCCATGACAGAATGAATGATGTCATGTCTTGTCCAACCAATATTTCAGAAAACAAAGCTATTCAGATTGCTGTGATATAAAGATAAAATCTGAAAATTCTCACAGTTAAGAAGCGAGAACCAGCAAATGTTTAATTATCAATTAATTATTTGAGCCAAAGTAGTTCAGCTCTAAAGCTGATGTAAATATAATGGACTTAAGTTGTGAAATTGTCTCTTTGAAAATTATTATTTCTGCATAATCACAAAAGAAAATAATTGATAATTTGTACAAAAAAAATTAACAAAAAATCAACTACAGCTGAATAATTGTTCAAGTGAAGTCAAACAACTGCCAATTGTTCTCCTGTTGCAGCTTCAAATTTTCTGTTTTATTTCACAATCAACTAAATTATTATCTTTTTAAGATTATGTTTTGGGCATTTTATGCCTTTATTTTTTATAGGACAGCTGAAGACATGAGAGGGGGATTGACATCCAGCAAAAGGCCGCAGGTCGAGGGTTGAACCTGGGTCTGCTACGTCAAGGAGTATATATCTATATATATATAGATATACTATATATAATATATATATATATTTAGGCGCGCTTTCTACCAGGTGAGCTACCCAGGTGACCAGTTAACTTTTGAAGTTTTTGACAAAACAAGACATCTTAATTGATACGTATTTTCTGACAAGCTGTACACTAAATAACTCAATCATAATTGAATTAATTTATGATATCAATAATGGTTTTCATTAGTTGTAGGGTTCTGAACTATTTGTTTTAGGCCTTATGAATGAAAATGTAAATTTAAACTGTAAGAAAATTGTGTTACCGTCATCTCACTGCAGAAATCTGTCAATTTAAATGATTAAAGAGACAATATGCTGCCAGTATGTCTGTCAATTAATAGTATTCTTCAGGATGAAGTTAATTTGGAAATAGCATTGAGTTTTAATCTTTTAAATTG
>NC_045737.1:25666854-25678264 GCF_008692095.1 Etheostoma spectabile | reverse complement strand
TGTTAATGTGATGTCACTCATTTAACAAGATTTAAAGAAGGGACCTGAACGCACCCCAAGTTTCTTTATTTGCTTTAAATTTCAGCCAATCAGCGATCACTATTACAAACGTCCCTTTTATGGGGGTCAAAATGGTTTATCAGTGTCAGAGGGAAAGACCATTTTTTGGTGAAGGTCGAACTTTGAAAACTTTAACCTTCCTCCTGATAAAATTATAATTGAAGTAATGATCTGAACAACGGCCGCTCGGTTTGCTTCACTGTACAGGCCGATGAATGGCGCATGCGCTGTTGAAGCTTCCCGTTTTCCAGCTGGATTGCATTGCTCGGGATTAGTGACGTAAGCAGAAACTAATAGCCAATGACTTCTGGTTGACTTTGTTTGACTTCAAAATAAAGGTTTGGCTCGTGGATAAGAAGAGAACGGTTTTGCTCCGGCTCTGAAATTTAATGGAACAAAACTGTAAGATGTATGTGTTACAGTAAATAGTAAATAAAAATACTTAAAACTTAATTTGTCAAGTCCAATCTAATTATTGAGCTCATTTAAAAAGAACCCACGTTGATCAAAGTGCTGTACACAGGCTAGAGAGAATGGTATTCAAAATCACAAAATGACAAACTAACCAACACCGATTTATACACAAAGAATTACAAGTAAAAGTCTTGTATTCAATATCTTAAGTAAGGTAATGAAGTATTATAAGCAAAATATACTTATTTAAAAATATTAGAATATTATTTTTAATGCAAAAATATGAGCAGCCTTTTATTATGTAGTTGGTAAGGGATCTACTTTGTACTGTTGGGTAGTTCAATCTTTAGAAATTATAACTATAAGCATCTTAAAATGGAAACACAAGTAAAGGACAAACACCTCAACAATACAATGTTAACAATACAAGTATACAAATAAACAGTAATACTTCATAACAGACACAAAAGTATATATAAGAAAAAACAAAAAAGGAACACAGGTCTACATTGAAAAAATGGTAACTTAAATAAAAACATTAAATTGGGAGCACAGTCTCACAGTTTTAATAGCCTTTTTTGATTACGTTATTGTCTTAGTATAGCTCCATTTCTGTCTTGAAAACCTTGAATGAGGTTTTATTTAACACATTTACATGTATGAATGTAAAACATTCCAAAAAATATGATGACATTGATTAGAAAACACTACCATAGGCCTATATTGAGTTGAATCGCCTAGGTCTCCCCGGAAGAGGAAATTTTGTATCTCATGGGACCTCTCTTGCCACACAAGAAATTAAAATAAAAAGTTCTTGTAAATGTTCAAAATTGCAGATTATACATCCAAGATACATCTACAAATTGCTACAGTTAATGGTTATGTATACAGTTCCAGAACAGATGGGCAATAATTTTAGTATGGGAATCAAATCAGGCACAGCTTGAATCAATATCATTTTTGAATTTGACAAGGAAGGACCTAACCAGGTAACATCATAGACTGTATATATTTTCAACATATACACATATGGGTAACATCAATTATTTAGTTATTTTACTTAAAATGAATCTTATTTTGAAATGCGTCACAGGAAGCATCGATTACTTGCGCAAACTTGTTTTAGATTCCTGTCGAGTTTACAAGGAGAGAAATAGCTGCTCCGCACGGTGAGGACAGACTTTACTGAACCGTGACTCAAAAGAAAAAACATTCACACTCACACATTGTGTTTTAACTCCCAGGTTTAACAACTGAAACATCAGCTGGAGACATTGTGGGTCCGCTAGTTTCCCAACGAGTGCTACTGAGGATCATCAGCTGGGACAGGAATGGCTCGGCCGAGGAAGAAAACCACTCCGGGGTGTTTAGCATGAGGCTCCGCGGGGGGAAACGGCTGGAAGACTACAGTACAAACTACAATAATAATAATAATAGTAATATTAAGAAGAAACAAAGAAGGAGACGGGCTATCTGTGTGAAAACTGCCCGGTGACATTTAAAAGAAGAAGAAGAAGAAGAAGAAGAAGATAGGAGGTATGGTAGAGATGCTGGAGGTCTGCTGCCTGCTGCTGCTGTTACTGAGCGGAAACTCACAATGCAGAGGTGAGTGTGGGTGAGGGTTAATACACTAAGGGTAATCATTGCTCTGTCAATTAATATTAACAGTCTATGGGGTAAATACACTGAAGATGGGGATGAGTACAGGAAGGTTGTGGGTGAATACAGTGAGGCTGAGGAGGGTGACTGGGTGAGGATACAAACTGAGGGTGAGAAGAGTGAGGGTGGGGATGAGTACACTGACGGTGAAGAGGGTGGACAGGACAGAGGTGTGTGTGTGTACACACACTGTACTATATTATACGCCATTGGACTCTGAGTGTACTTCTCTTTAGTGCACAGTACTGTGCTGTACTACATTACACTACACAACTGTACTACTTGAATATTATTAAGTCTTATATATTCTTATATATATTCTTTGCCAGAAGACACTCTGAAATTCTCGGAGATTATAGTCAGACAAAATATGTCCTGACGCACAAAAGCACACCCATCCAAATCAGTGTGTTGTTTTCTTCTAAATACTGTAGGCCCAATCTCCAGGGGCCTCTGGTATTAGATTTGCAGCATTCATACTTAAAGATCGCTTACGCTCAAAACTTGATAAGTATGTACGCACGCAAGTTTTTACATGCATATCCTGCAAACTATTTCTTTATACATCACAATCAACGAGCCACTGAGCCTGCCTTGCCTTCTCCCATCTCCCTGGGTCAGGTTAATTCCCTACAACTTGTTCACTTATATATTATCATGGGATCAATTACGCATCACACCTGAGTTTGCCCAATTCTTTGACAGGAGATGGATTTGTGTGATCAGTCTTTTCAGAGACAATTGCATTTTTCCGTGCCGATGTTGTTGTTGCACAGTAAGTACGATATTTCACCTGTGGAAAATAATCCGGAGTGCCCACAATATAGCTATTAACAGGGTGACTGAATTTTAAGTTATAATGTTTTATAAACATTTTTTTTAAATCATTCTTTCTCTGAATATTGCCCCCTCCTCCAGCTACGTAATTTATTTATTTTTTACCTACAATGGTCCTAATACACCTTTTGTATGTCTCTGTTATTCAGTCTTTCATATAAATAGGGGTAGACAAAATATATGAAACCCCTCTCAGTATAACTCAATACAGTTCCACTGCAGCACAAACCATGACATGCAAAATGGTCCTAACGTTGAATCGACACTAACTGAACTTTATAACCTTATGAAGGAGGATTTAGTTGAGCTAAGTGAGTGTGTGTATGTATGAGTGACACTTATTCCAGTTGGGTTCATTTATTTGTAAAATAGATTTACATTTGTTCTGGTTTGTTTAAGGATAAGAAAAACGTGCATGCATTCAAATCTTGTGTGTGTGTTGTTGTGTGTGTGTGTGTGTGTGTGTGTGGTGTGTGTGTGTGGTGTGTGTGTTTGGCGTCTTGCTCAGGCAGGTTGAGCGTTAAGCAGCTTAGCATTGCCGGCCGCCGGGCTCACAGCCGAGTCCTCAGCAGCTCCGATTCTGAAGGAAGTAAACCCTGTTTAACATCTGTGGTGTGTGTGTGTGTGTGTGTGTGTGTTGTGTGTGTGTGTGTGTGTGTGTGTGTGTGTGTTCACTGACAGAAACACTCAAACATCCAGAGAGTCTGAATGAATGTGAGTGATTGCATATACAGGAATGACACACACACACACACACACACACACTCGCTTTGTTGGAGCAGCACTCCCTGTTTCCCTGAAAGATGACTCACTCTGTTTTTTCTCTCCAGACTGAACATGAACAAATCTGCAGCTCTGAGGCACAAAACCTGCTTTCACACTTAAAGCTTCGACCAAAAATGTTCTCTGTTAAAGGACTGGTCCAGAGTTATTCTATATTTTTTACTTTTACTTATTGCCAAGAAATCTCATGACAATGTGGTATTCTGTCTCTCAATACTGGCTGTGGCCACGGGTGTCAGTTTGATTTCACATACCTCAGAGGTTCTCTCATAAATATGTGAATACTAGGATTAGATAGACTTTATTTTTTTACCTCATTGGAAATTTGTCTGTCTTACAACAAGCACAGCTAGGTACATACAATGTACATAACACAGCACACCGTTAAAACATACACAATAGTACAAATGTGCAGGAAGCAGCAAATAATTATATAAATAATTAAAGAAAGCACATTTTCTTAAATGAGGCAGTCCCTCTGTGTCCAGTGCTGGCCTTTAGGACCCTTAATTGACAGCCAGACAGGAGCAGTTCTCCTGAACTTATACATTTATATCAATTTAGCAAATGTGTTATAAATCCAGCCGCACACCTTTCCTTTACAGCAGTGCGCTTTTGCTGAGTTACTGACTGGAATATGTTGAATATGGTTTACAAAATGTTTGGACTAAAGATTGGAGCTCTGATGATGAGTCAATTTTTACAGTTGGAGAATGTCTGATCTCTGTCTCTTCAAAAAAACGCTTTTGTACACTTCTGTTTTAGGGGCAGGTGCATCGGAAAAGGTAAAGGTTGCCAGTCACACTTGTTGAAGAAGTCCCGCACGCTGTCCATTGCGCATGCAAATACTTTATGTGAAAAATTCACTTGAGGAAGGTCTGTGTGAACGCAATGTTGTGAAATAAAGTATTTGCATGCGGGACTTCTTTAACCAATCTCTGTCTGTGAATTGAAAGAAGCTTTAGATAAATTATAATGCTTTGTCTGTTCGTACAAACTGCAGTTTCAGTTTGACAGATTGTTATTTCGTCAGAGCATCTAAGATCTTACGAGAATTCTTTTTTTTTTTTTAGATCTAAACCACAAAACCGCTGTTGAGAGTTTGAGATCAGGGGTGGGAAGCCTCAGAATTAACTAACTGTAGGAAGAACTGAGAGAAAAAGTAGGAAGGAGCAGTTTGAGAGAGGAACTGGAACTGATTCTTGGTCTTAACCTCAAAGTACCTGTATGGAATGTGATTTTAATGTGAAATAACTGGCATCAGATGTTAGATTAATATCTATTCAGGCCGCAAAATACTTTTGTCTGTGAAAATGCACTGTTGCATGTAACTTTTAAGATGACATCCACCAACTCAACCATGAAAAAAATACGTTTTTTCAACATTATTATCGCTTTTTCCCCACATTTCTGTCACTTTTTTAATTATGTGGGTGCATTTTGATGTTAGGGGTGTTTTTTCCAAAGTTTTTCGATATTTTTAATGTTGACATTTCAGCGCTTATTTCGACGGCCCATTTTTTGTGACAATTTTTTTTTAAAACTGAAAACGAGTCAATTTGACCCAAGGACAACATGAGGGTTAAACTGTACAATAACTTCAAATGTTACATGGGCATAGTTAGGGTCATCCTGAACAGGATTACATTTAGCATTACTGCAAACCTCTGAATGAAAAGATTGAATGTGGACATTTTCAATGTCTTACAATATCATTTGAGCTGACGTTCCTGTAAAGTAAGTGTGCAGTAAAACTACTTAAAATTTTATATGGTTATGGGAACATTTTGTCCAAAAGTCCATTGGCACATTGAGATAAACAGACAGGCGTTACTGAGAGCAGATTAGATTTCTCTTCTTAAAAATACAAGTTTTCTTTTGATTTGTTTTCTCTGTTTTCTTAAAGAAATCAGTTGAAGTGCTTTAGGATTTTGCCACCATTTCTTTATATTTCCATTAAGTTAACTTTAGATTTCTCTACATACTGTACACAGACAGACAGAAAGACAGTCAGGTGTTGGTGAGAGGTAAATAATCATCACATATAGAAATACTTCCAAATAAAGGGCCACACGCACAGAAACACGCATACACCCAATTGCAAAGGGCTCATTCACCCCATGAAATGAGACAAACAAACCCAGCTAAGGCGGCAGTGATGTGTACACAAAGACTTTATGTAACAGAGAAGAAGAACAGAGAGACAGGGCATCTGTCGTGTTACTTCATTTTTTATTTTTAGATTATCACAAACTTATATACAAACATTTGATTTTAATCCACTAACTCTTCCTATTTCAAATGCAACATCATCAGTAAGTGTGTTTCCATCCACCTGTTTTCATGTGAATATAATTGAAGTGTATTTTCCCACATGGCCTGAGCTATTTTGACTGACCAGCACTAGCACGTTAGCAGTTAGCTCCACAGTTTTAGTATTTCACCTGCTACCACTGAGCCTCTACGACCAAGAGGTGTAAATCCCATGTTTCGATTTGAGTATCAATACTTTGTTTACTGATATCACAAATTCTGCCACAATCCATATCAACGCATCGTTACACTGTTAGTTATGAACTTAATTTTGTTTCTTTGTCCGCCATTTTGTCTTTTATGTCTTGGGCTAAGTTTCAGGTAGCTGGGTAAAGATTTTGAAGTTTTAAAGTTTTAGTCATCTGGATGTTGACAACACACTGAAACAGTAAATTAGAGAGCGGCACTAAATCTGGACCGCAGTGAGTGCCTCGTCCTCTAATCCACTCTGACTCTCTGTTAGCAGTAACAACTCAAACTGATCTGCAGCTTGGACTGAAGCTTCTCTCTGAGTCCAAAACAAAATTTAAAACAAATCCTTTTTATATTTCAGCATCACTCACAAAGCTAGCAACACGGCAAGCTAAAACGCTGAAGAGTTGTTGTTTTTTTTGTTTTTTTTTCCTCATATATGAACTCTGGACAATGTCGGCATAATCAGGTCAAGACAGATAGTCAGATACTGACGAGATGAGCAGGGCTCTTGATCAATACTGTACCAATTGAAAAACTTCAAAAATACTGGACTTTCAATTCCTCATTACTGTTGTCATGGTTACCCCGGAGTGAGCCTTCAGATTGGTGGAGGGGTGTCTGACCTTATCGAGAGGTGACAAACTTCCTCAGGATGTGGGATTTTTTTTAAACATGAGTTTCAGTAAGGTTATTCATGTCTTACGTCACTTTACTGCACTAGATTTGGTCATTCAGATTACTTTAAATGTTCCTCAGCTGTGGGTTTCCTTCTGCAGACTCTCAGCAGACAGAACACCTCTCCTCCTATCAGATGACTGTCCCTCGACTAATAGGAGGCAGGCTGAGGCGGGACGTGGATGGGAGACCCCCCAATCAGGTACTGAGCTTTTATTTACTCTAGTTAAAGGGTGTTGTTCTGGTTTTCGTTATTGTCTCTTTTATTGCTGTGTGACCTTTTAACCTTTAGGAAACCAACTCAGCAGAGAAACAGCTGACCAGTCAGGTCCACTTCCTGTTTGTGTGACCTCACCTCATCATCGCTGTGCCAACAGTTCTTTATCTCTTTTTACTTTAAAGCTAGTTTTCTTTACAAACGGCAAAACAAATGGCTTCATGGTTTGTGAAAATCCAGCTATCCCCTCTCTGTCCTTAGCCCCTCACATCAAACAGTTACGATTTTCCACCATTGAATCTACAGTACGTTGAGCAATCAGGACCAAAGTACTATTGTAAACATACACAAATACACATCTTCAACCATAAATATCTAACAAATACATTCCTGAAAGTCAATCAAACATCTGTCTTTGACTTTGGTTTTAGTCTCACTAACAGCAGCATATCAGGCTGCAGGCAGAAAGCGAACTTAATTCACAATGGGTGGGTGCGCAGCTGAAAGTGTCCTCCATAGGGCTGCAGCAGTGAAGAATGGTTCCACACAAGAAGAACATCAGACTAATAAGAAATGAATTAGCTGATAAGGTGGAACTGGGCTTTCTCTACCAACAGTTCAGTATGAACACAGTTTATGTTGCAGGACCACCTTAAAACACACACACACACACACACACACACACACACACACTAACACACTGGTGAAATAGGAGCCTGATCGGAGCAAGTGACGCCGTGTGAAAGTATGATGTGTGCGTGTGTTCAGCCTGCAGCCATTCTGTCCCCTTGTCTGATGTGTTTCTATTCTCTGAAGTAATAAAGAACATCTGAAGGGTCCAGAATCTAAAACACACTTCATCTTTTCATCTGTAACTCATTATTTAGCATTTATTAACAGGTATAAACACTACATACACATTTATCATACTCTATAATGTAGTTAGAAACGCAACATGTAAAGGAGCCGTTTTTAAGACATTTAAAGTAAATCCTTTTATTCTCTGACTGTTGACCCAGTTTTAAATCTTTTGTAGTCTGGACAGGGAGAAACAGACCTTTGGAAACAAAGACACAGACACCCACAGTGTCTTCCTGATTGTCTTATCAATCCTGACTTGCCCTTCTGTGATCTGTCATGTCTGTATCCGATTAACCTTTTTTCAGAAGAATGCAAACCTCATAAGCCTCGAGTATTGGTGGTTACAGGGACAACAAATTACAGCTCTTTCTGCCTACATGCGCAGAGCCAAGCTAATACTTAAAAGTACTGTTTAAAATTGATATAATCTTCTTTGTCATTTTTTATTAATGATGATAAGAACGTTTAGTCATCAATGTTTTTATTAGACTCCGTAGAATTAGCATTTCCTTGCTGTCCATGAGGTGGATGCAAAACACAGCACAAAAACCGGCATGTACAAACAGTGTACGTGAATGGTCTGCGCCTGCGGTATGCGTTAGAGACATGTTAGTATGGACAGAGACTGATTCTGAAAGGGTGCTAATAGATTGTTTAAGTTTTAAAACGCTGTTTTAAAATGACAACATAGTAGTGAAGATGTAGCCTGAGAGTCAGATGTTCAGTTTGATTCCACTCTCATGAAGCTACAGCCAGCAGCTGGTTAGCTTAGCATAAAGACAGTAAACAACACAAAATACCCAATTACAATGTTAGATGTCATTTAGCTGACGCTTTTATCTAAAGCGTCTGCTACATATGTCAGAGGTCACACGCCTCTGGAGCAACTATGGGTTAAGTTGCTTGCTCAGGGACACATTGGTTGATGTATCACAGTGGGAATTGAACCCAGGTCTCCTTCACTAAAGGCATGTGTCATATCTACTGCACCATCACCACCAATGGTGCTTATAAATGGTAAACATGGAGGCTAAAATATAGTCCTGTACGATTTAAGGACCGGACAGTGGTGATAATAAACATTAAACAGTATAATTTACTCAACAACACAACATTTTATGGTGTCAGTACGTTGGTATCTGAAACAATTCTCCACCCACTGATCTGCCTACAGGACACAACGCTCTGTAGCAGAAGATAAACTGCTAGTACTATTAAAAGCTTACATGGATATCAGAATGTTTTATAAATATTGTTAGATTAGACTCTTTTTAGTCATTGTGGACATTTTTAAATAGAATGCTCTGTCGTAAAATAATGTAGGTACTACATACTACTTGTATGGTGGCCTGTATAGGACATCTCAGCTTATTAGGCATATCTGTCACACTGGCGCTCAACTTTGGTCAGAATGGACTACAAAGTCAATGTTAACATGAGCAAGTTAAAGGGATAGTTTGAATCTTTTGAAGTAGGGTTTCATGAGGTATTATCCATAGTCAGCGTATTACCTGCAGTAGATGGCAGTCGGCATGTCCCAAGTTTGGAGAAGCAGGCAGGAATTCCGAATCCAACAGGAAGCAATGTACGGCTGTGGATGGGGGCAGCAGCTAAATGTGAAAAAAACAACAACAACATCAATTGCACCTCACAGAGCCCAGGAGTTGCTGGTCTACCACTGCCTTGATCAGTTAGATAGTTCATGTTATTTTGTGACTTTGGTAATTCAGTATTAGTTCTTTAAAACACCAGGTCAAAGATAAGATATTAGAATTGTTGTTGGAATATTTCCAAAAAATATTTTAATGCTGTTGTCCGTTATAATGAAAATTGTGTCTTGTCTTAATGGGATAGTGTGCAGAACGTTTTATGATATAGCCTAAAAAAACAGTTTGTTTTTAACTAACTAACAGTTAGATAGTTAGTTAGTTAAAAACTGAATCATTTGGGGTAATAACAATAAATTTCATAATAACATAAAAAGATATTACTGTTTTAAAAGCGAAAAGGATCTTAATAAGGAAGAAAATTATTATTATGATGACCTTTGCCCCCCATTGTGTTCAGAGCACAGAGGAGCAGTTTTTGGCAGCTAGGTGATGTAGTCCACCGCTGACTTCCTGTCCTATTTCACCTTAAAAACATACACACACACACACACACACACACACACACACACACACACACACACACACCAGACGCTGCTGCAGCTACCAGCAGGTATGTGATTATTGCAGGGGTGAAACACACACACACACACACACACACACACACACCAGTACACACACACACACACACAGAGGATACCTGCCAAGTGAGTCAGAGGCTCAGGTGACCTTGGAGTTTAATTGAGTTTTTTTGAGTTTTTTCCAGCTTCTTAGAAGCTTCCTGTTCACACAACAAACCCTGATCTTCCCTGTATCAGAACTATGATCAGATCGAATTATATATCCGTGGTTGTTTTTTCATACGCCAATATTAAATTAAGTTAAACTAACTCCCTATGAGAAAGAAGATTTTACAGAATAAATAGTTAGAATCTGCACCTTACTGTGCAGCATTTAGAGATGTTTCTGGTGGAACACCATGTCTGTCTACTGAGCCCCGTAAATCACCACGAGGGAATTTTAAATCTGTCTTGCGTCTTTCTAATGCCTGCTCACCAAATTGTTGCTGTATCAGAGTAGTTAATGTCATGGAAATTATTTAGATTGTGATATAAGATAATACTGTACGTGATGCTGTGATATTGTCACACAAACACACAGACTTTTAAAATGTTCACTCTATTATTAATGTTTATTAAGTAACTTTAACTGTATTACTTGTAGAAAGAACGCAGGAAATCAGATCTCTTATTGGTGATCTTGACCACAGTAAAAACCACAATTGGAAAATATGAAAACATAAATAATTGCCCACGCCCAATCCTACATGACGTTACACACCTGACCAATCACCTCTGACAGCTTTTTTTATAATCATTGTAAAGTAAATAAATCTTATTTGCAGTTTCATACATCAGTGGTTAATTCTAAAATGGTGCCCTGCAGTCCATGTATGAGGCAAATGCCTGTGATTAATTGACATATCTGTAATAGCAGACATACACAAAAGCCAGAAAGTTAGAAAGCGCTTCAGAAATAGAAGCCAGTGCCTGTCTTTCCACTTTAAACTGTCTCAGCTTACACATAAAGTATGATCAGTGTAAACCTCTCCCCTGTAAATGACACTAACCATTATTACATAATTTTTATCCTGATATTTAAATTAATTTCCAGCTTCTATACAGTCACCAGTGATAGATACCTGTTGGTGTTTGTGATGGCCGCACCTGCTGCCACACAATTGATAAATAAATAGGAGTGTGTGTGTGTGTGTGTGTGTGTGTGTGTG
>NC_045737.1:25660207-25666844 GCF_008692095.1 Etheostoma spectabile | reverse complement strand
TGTGTGTGTGTGTGTGTGTGTGTGTGTGTGTCTGGGGTTCATGTGTGTGTCTGAGTTCATTAAGGAAGGTCAGTATTTGTGTATTGTATGTTTTTATTAAACTAATGAGTCGTTTCTGTCTGTCTTCAGGTATCTTATGTCATCAGTGTGGATGGAAAAGATCATGTTGTTCATCTGGAGAGAAATGAGTAAGTTGTGACATGATATTGTGATCCACTAGTACTGTAGGACAGCTGTTGTTTCTGTACACACTGACTCCTGATCTGTAAACTGTTGCAGGTTAATGTAACTTCACTGTTACTGTGTTACGCCCCAGTCTAGAGGTGCCTAGGTCACAACATGAAAAAAAGGCCCCATCTTCCCCGTCTCCCAAGTAGCCACAAAACTATTTGTTTTAATGTCACAAACTTATTTATTTGACATTAAGTAAAACATATATAATTAAACATAGATACAGGTAACTTAAATAAGGCTTCAGGGTGGCCAACCACTAAAATAACAAACCAAACAACCCTGTCTAGAAAGTAAGTAATTAACCTAAGAAACCAAAATATGGCCAAAAGAATAACAAACAACTTACCTCCCTAACTGATTAAACAGGAGAAACCCAAATTAACACACCTTGCAGTCCACCCTTACTATTGAAAAGAAAAGTACCTAATCTAACGCAACAGTTGAACAAAGACAAAGTGTGGCTGGTTGGGAGGTGATGAGGAATGCCTGCTGCCCGCCAACGGCCGCCATCTTGGATCTTTAAATATCCGGTGGTTCCCCAGCTATCGCACAGCTCCTTTTGCATGTGAAAACAAGATAAAACACAGGATATACACGCACACACAGCAAACACAGAAACAGTATGACAGCAGTCATAACATACTGCAACATACTTTTACTGATCAGCAGCAAGTTCATTCTTCACCTTAGAAGTAGTAAAAACAAAATGGTCTTAAAATAGATATTTCAGATATTTTGAAGTGGGTAGGATGAGGTACTTACTCAAAGTCAGTGTTTGAGCTACATTAGAGGGCTGTCGGCACTCCCCCAGTTTGGAAAAGCAAAATCCAACATGGAAATTAAACACTTAAAAAATACGTTTCGCTGTTGACACCGTCCACAGCATTGCTTAGGTTCCGGTTCGGTATTCCTGTTTGCTTCAGATCTTTTGAAGTGGGGTTGAATGAGGTACTTATCCAGTTTGCTGACTGTGTTTCCATCAACATTGCTGATACTCAGCTTTTTTCTCTCAGTATCTCTCCGTGGTGAACAAACTGATAAACCTCAGAGAGCTACATGATAACAGGCTGCTGACGCTCATCTGAAGGACAAGTCTGCAGAAACATGGCAATTTAAGAGGATCATCAGTTGTTTTTTACTGCTTAAAATAACATACAGTACATTGCTTTGGCTTCTCCAAACTGGGGGCGTGCTGACCGCCATCTACTTTAGATAATACACTGACTGTGGAGGATAGCTCACACAACCCCACTTTCCACATAAAACAGTCCCTTTAACTCCTCTTACTAGTTTTACTAAAACTTTCAACCGCATGACACATTGATAAAGATCATGAAAGCTCTGTAAGATGATTATTTAACAGAAATGTAACTGTATTTCCAAGAAGTACATTTGGTACCTGGTAACTAGTACCTGGAATATAACCGCTCTATACTTACTTTCTTTTCGTCTTCTGATCCAATTTCTTCTGTTTTTCTATTAAAATGTCAGACAATTTCCTAATTTAAGGACGTTTCAGAATCCCACACAAGGCACAACCAGCTACAGACAACTAGTGGCAGATAGGCTACCAGACACTGTTATTGAGTTACACCGTTGTCCATGTTTTGGGGCATGACGCCACATGCAGAACAATTTACAAATGCGCGGGGGGGAGTGTTACCGCCTTTGACTCTTTTCTTGCTTCCAACAATAGCTACATGGTTGCTGGACATACAGAACTTACTTTTCTTCACTTTCCTGGAGCACACGCTGACAGCTGAAAGGAACATTGCACAGTCTCTCTCTCTCTCTCTCTCTCTCTCTCTCTCTCTCTCTCTCTCTCTCTCTCTCTCTCTCTCTGCGCACACACAGTCCGGTTCTGGTGGTTGATTAAGACAGATATTTGCTGATTAGATCTCATAACCAGCCGGATGGGTAGCGCACTGCCATGAGTCCGTGAGGCCAATGTCTGATTACTCCACATTGTCATTGGGATATTTTGTGATTGCATTCTAAACTGCAACGTTTTCTGTCAGGTAAATGAGTAAGCTAGTAGTAGGGTATACAGGGGTGTTGCATATGAAGTGGTTTGGGGTCCGTCTGTAAGAAGTTTTGGGGTACAATTTGGTTTTGATGAATTCTACTAGCAGCAATACCACAGGCCAAGCAATCACCCGTTACAAACGGGCACATTTTTAACGGGCACTGCACTAGTCTGTTTAAATCACAGCTACAATCATGTTGTTTTCAGACTGCTGCTTCCTGCAGACTTCACTGTTTTCTCCTACAGTCAGAACGGATCACTCATCACATCTAGACCACCTGTACAGGTATGTCTCTCTCTCTCTCACACACACACACACAGAGGCAGGCTGTGTTTGAGGTGAATTAGGACAAGAAGTCAGCGGTGGACTACATCTACGGAATCTATTTACTGAGGATTTGTGGCCTTTTTGGGTGTCAAGATGAGGCCACACTGAGGTTTGTTGACAGTAACGTCAGTCACTTTACTGTTGACAAAAATTTTGTCTCACTTTAAGTGAGACTAAAAAATATTTTCTGAGCATCTAGGAAGTGACAGGACCTTTCGATGTGACCAATCAAAGCTTCAGATAATAAACTAGAACAGGAAGCTGGGATCAGGAGAGAGATGAGTCAGTGAAGTTGTACATATACTGGACTGAAGCAACACAAACAGAGAAGAAAATATTAACAATATAACAAAAAAATAGTTATTTTTATTTATTATATTAACTAAAGCTTCATTCAGGTACACATAAGGGTCATTTTCAGCCCCACCACAGTAATAATAACAGCCAGACAGTTAAAAAAGATTAAACAGTAAAGAACTTCTCATTCTTTTTTAGTAGAGATGTGAATATCTAAGAACCTAAATGTAATTTTAAGCAGAGTTGGTGCTTTAAGATTGCAGTTGTTTACGTAACAAACCAGTGTTGGAAATCCACACTTGATTGTTCCAATAACTGATTAATTGTTAACAGTAAGAAACCAAAATGTCTCCGATACTAATCCCACTTCTCTAAAAAACTGCTGCACACTGCTCAGTGTGTCTGATGCTGGTTTATTGAAATAAGATTTTTCCCAGAAAGAGAGGCATCTTGGGACTTCCTTGTTTTTGTGTGTGTGTGTGTGTGTGTGTGTGTGTGTGTGTGTGTGTGTGTGTGTGTGTGTGTGTGTGTGTGTGTGTGTGTGTGTGTGTGTGTGTGTGTGTGTGTGTGTGTGTGTGTGTGTGTGTGTGTGTGTGTGTGTGTGTGTGTCTATTTAAATGCATTGATATTTCCTGTCTTCTGACCTACTGCAATCTTTATCTAGTGCTTTTCCCCTCTCTCTTTCTCTCTCGCTCTCTCTCTCTGTTTTCAGTGTGTGATATTTGATGACAATGATCTACAGCCGCTGGACTCTGACTCTCTAAAGTCTGCGTCAGTCAGTTGCCAATTTAAATCCAAATGGCTTTATTCCCATCAGATAAAGAGAGTTACAGTCTAACATGCTAGCAGCTCTGTGGTGCTGTACAACAAACTGTAAATATGAATTTTTTAAATATTTACAGTCTATGGGCTGTACTCAGAATTAGCAGGGCTGTGAGCTAAAAGCTAACATCAGCATACTAACATGCTCACAGTGGCACCTACCTGTTTAGTAGAACACAGCGGATGTCCGCCCCCTGGTGTCTCAGAGACACTGCAGCCTGTATATCACTGGAAAGATCTCTCTCTGTGTTTCAGGACCACTGTCACTATCAGGGCTTCGTTCAGGACATGAAGGGTTCTTCTGTTGCTATGAGCATCTGCCACGGCCTCAGGTAACACACAGAGACATACACATTATTGATTTTTATTTGTTCATGAATTAGTTTTTTTAGAAATTACTAGGCAACATTTGTTTTTTTATGTACCATATATAAACTTAAACTGTAACTAAAGACTTAACAAATATGAATTATTAAATAAATATAAATCCTATCACAGGTTTCCAGAGTCCAATGAGACGTCTTCAAATGTCTTGTATCCGACCAACAGTCCAAAACCCAAAGACATTCAGTTTATATTGAAAAAGAGAAACACATAAATCTACACATTTTAAAAGAACGTATATGAATAATCACTTATCCAAATCATTTCACTGTTTCATTTTCATTCAACGTTGTGCCTTTGTTCTTTTGTTCTGTATTTTCTTACACAAGGCTGTCTAAAACCTTTGGCCATATTTTACACCAACATGCTGATTTACCTCTGATCACAGGGAGAGCTTTGCATTAGAGGTTCAATTTGTAATGACTGGCTCGCACAATATTGTGTTTTTTACACAGCTACTCATAGAGAGGTTAACCGCCTGCATCCTGGTCGGTTAATTTTCCTGCTGATAAGCACTGGTTGCCCCTGATACGACAGGTTGTCATTCTGAGTGTGAGCTAACCATGGAGCTAACTAACTAACTGATTGCATTGTTGCCATTCGTGCTGTTAGTGCTCCCTGTTTCCAACCCACCTTCTCTCTCCCTTTGTTATCCGCTGATCAGCGGTAACCTTCATATGAGCAGCAATCTCCCCAGAAACTATGCTGGGCTTTGAAGCAAATTGAACATTGCAGCCAAACAGTGGCATTACAACTCCCGGTCCGTTAAGTGATGCCCTTTGGCCAAAAAACACTTTTTTACAAAAGACTTACATGGTGAAAGTGATGTCTGTAAATTAGTGTATACTTTTTTTCCCAACAAAATGCCTCGTCTTGCTATCAGAATTTAATCCATTCGGCCCGAAAACTTTAGAAAGTCTAGAAGTACTGCACATTTAAATCATTTAATCCCTATTCAAGTTAGCGGAGCACCAAACTGGAAGTAGCCGGCTCAGCCAGCGGAGGTCTTTAATGCAGCAGTAGTGTCGATCATTCGGCTAATTTATGGCTCCATGATGGATTTGTGCGCCACTAAGCAACTTTTATAGGAATGAACAGGGCCCCGCCTCAAATGCTGCACCTAGTTCCTTTTATACATCAATGGATCTCCCACAGAAGCCCAACCCGGGTAGTGTGCAGTGCAGAGCGGCAGCAACTAGCTAGGCAGTGGGAGCTATTGCCTGTGATGTTACTTAGCAACAGAAAAAAGAAATAGCAGGTAGAATGTCATGATTGATCAGAATCAAGTGTTTAACAAGGTTTACCAAAGTTTATTAAACTATTCTGTAATAAACTTCATTAAGTGTCACACCATTTCTTTTGTTCATAGATTTAGTTTGATTTCAGCAGAAATTTGACCATTTACAATGTCGTCTTTAAAGAGAACTGACACACACACACACACACACACACACACACACACACACACACACACACACTGTACACACTCCCCTCTCTCTCAAGGACAAAGTTTGTTTTCTATTTATATTCTTCTCCCAGATGGGTGGGTGTGTGTGTGTGTGTGTGTGTGTGTGTGTGTGTGTGTGTGTGTGTGTGTGTGTGTGTGATGTCCACCCTGCTGTTTCAATCTGTGTGATTTCTCAGTAATTAATATGGTAGACTTACACACTCTGGCTTAATTAATAGTTTGACTTTTTGTATCATTGTAAAACTTAAACACACATACACACACACACACACTTTTCGATATTCTCTATGTTTTACCTGAACTTGAACGGAGCTGAAAGGGATTGTTCTTTTGAAGTGGGGTTGTATGAGGTAAGTATCCATACTCAGTGTATCAGCTACAGTAGATGGAGTTTAGAGAAGCTGGCAGGAGTACCAACACGGAAGCTAAGCAATGTACTGCTGTGGACGGGGGCAGCAGCTGAATGTATTTTAGACACCTAAAAAAGGACCACCTAAAAAAATCCAAATCAGATTAAGTGTACGCTATATTTAGACTATTTGCACCGCTTTACCTTGCTGTCAAACAGCACTTTCCGACGAGGAACTGTAGCTGTTATCTATGCTCAAAGCCACCAGACTTCTTTGACAAAAACAGTAATTTTACCTCGCAGAACACGGGAGTTGCTGGTCTACTGCTGCCTCGACTGGTTAGATTGTTTAGTTCTAACCCTTTAAAACACCACAACAACAACACAAACTTGTTGTTTTTGATGTCTCACTCTGAATGAGAAAACAAATATCTATCTGCTTGTCTTTCTTTTCATCAGAGGAGTGTTGCATCTCGCTGATGACAGTTATGGCATCGAGCCGTCAGACTTTGCCCCTGACCAGCACCTGGTGTACCGGCTGCAGGATGTGACATCACAGCCCCGGGGGTGTGGCACGCCCCACGACAATGAGCGTGATCATGACAACAACGCCACAGAGCACACTCAGGACAAGCCAGAAGAAATCCATCATAGACAGCACAGCAGGGTGGGTTCACACACAAGCACACACACGTGCACACACACACACACACACACACACACACACAC
>NC_045737.1:25658903-25660197 GCF_008692095.1 Etheostoma spectabile | reverse complement strand
CACACACACACACACACACAAACACAAACACAAACACAAACAAACTAATTATTCATTCGTGCATATAAAGTAACTTGTTGTTGTGTGTTGCAGATGAAGCGAGCTATTCTTCATCAGACTCACTACGTGGAGCTGCTGCTGGTAGTCGACAACGACAGGGTAACCTACACACACACACACCTAATTCACTTTCTTTTTTGGAACATTTCAAAAGTTTGTTTAAAATTAGCTCGATAATTGAATAAAAAACGGCTAGTAACTGTGGGGCTTACTGAGTCTGAACTCTGCTGTGTGAAGCTTGAACTAATTTCACACAGCCACTGGGGGTTACTGTACTGTTACTCTCACATTGCCAGACCTTCTGGCTAGTCTACACAGCATTCCGGGATGGTAGAAAAATGTGCTCTGGTTTATTGGCATGTTTTTAAACCAATCACAATTGTCATGGGCGGTGCTAAACGCCGAACAGAGCCATGGTGCTTTTGCAAAATAGCCTCGGGAAGTAACCTGTTTTGGTGGAATGTGCTCGTTTAAAGGAACATGTTGTTTTATTATTAGAACTTTAGCTTGTTCACCGTATCCCCCAGAGTTAGACAAGTCGATACATACCTTTCTCATCTCTGTGTGTGCTGTAACTCTGTCTGACTCCCCCAGCATTATCAAAAACGTTTTAGCTATCTATGACTGTTTGATTGCTAACGTCAGCTCAAAACGCCATTCAAGTGACAGCCTTTGTTGTGTTTGATTGCTAACTTCTAGCCAGCAGTGAACAAACTTCGTTAAGTAGGTCCATTTTTACTGTATTGACATTACAGAAATCTCTCGTTAGCATCTTGTAGGCTACTTGTTGCAAAGTAACGAATGGGCAACTCACATCTTCACTTGTTGCAAAGTGACACATGCGCAACGCAAAAGGGGAGTGACAGAGGCTTACCCCCTTACTTCGCCTTTCTGAGAATATAGTTCCCAGTTAATATGTGTTTGTCTCATGTGACCTTGTTATTTGAACACCCTGGGACTATACATGTAAATAGGAACATGTTGGCGTTATTTTGTCACTTATTGGTAGCAGTAGCTAGTTGGAACCAGTTACCTGCAGGATCTTTGCCAGGCTAAGCTAATGCTGGGGGGGTCAGACAGAGTTACAGCACGCACAGAAATGAGAAGGGTATGTATCACCTTATCTAATACTGGGGGATACGTTGAATAAGCTAAAGTCCCAATAGGTTGGCGTGTTCCTTAAAAGGTTATTTTACTCTTGCAACAGAAAACTCAGATTGGACAGATAGTCTAG
>NC_045737.1:25653602-25658893 GCF_008692095.1 Etheostoma spectabile | reverse complement strand
GCTGTCTGGATTTACCCTGCAGAGGTCTGAGATCTGAGGAGCAGTTAACCAGTTAGTCCTCATAAATCGACCAGAGTTTAAAATTACAACCCAAAAAAAGCTGAAGGTAACGCACATCCAGCAGAAAAGAGTTTAATCCAGTGGAATTTCTGGCGGCACCGGAGCAATCCTGAAAGTGGAACATTGTGGCTATAGACTACTGTACTGTTGTTAGCATTAAATGAAATGCTAGCAAGTGCTTTGGAGTTATTGAAAGGTTTTATTTTTTCCTAGGTGTAAACTTAACACGTCCATGGCAAACAGAGATAAAACTGATATCTATTGAAAATGTTGGAATGTTCCTTTAAATAAATAATCATGTATTTAACGTTTGGTCTAAAGATTTTTGTTCTTTCAGTATAATTATATGAACAAGAACGAGACAGCAGTGAGGGACGAGATGGTTCATCTAGCCAACTTTATAGACAGCGTGAGTACACACACACACACACACACACACACACACACACACACACACTCACACACACACAAAGAGAGAAGAAGTTCCACAAACAAGGAACGAAAAAGGAATAACCAGGAAAAAGATTTACATGAAAAATAGTTTCAAATAAATGTTTTGTCATCTGACTAATGTTTTCTGCTGTACTTGTATAAATTGTTGAGTTTAACAAAAACATCATGTTTTATAAACTCTTCATATGTTCTGTGTGTAAAACCTTAATTTGTAAAGTAACTAAAGCTGTCAGATTAATAAAGTGGAGTAGAAGTGTAAATACTCAGTACAAGTACCTCTAAATTGTACCTTACATAAGTACTTGCACATCTTGGGTTGTTTACTTACTTACTGTGGTGTGTGTGTGTGTGTGTGTGTGTGTGTGGTGTGGTGTTTGTGTGTGTGTGTGTTTTTTCAATTTACTTCAGCTAAATGTTCGGTGGTGCTGGTTGGCCTGGAGATCTGGACTCAGCAGAACCTGATCAACACGCGAGGAGCCGGAAGGTGCTGAGTCGCTTTACTCAGTGGAGAGAGAAGATCTGGTTCCCCGTCCCGCCATGACTCAGCACAACTCATCCTGTCAGTACACCCACACACACACACACACACACACCACACACACACACACACACACACCACCACACCACACACGGAGTCAGTATTCTTAATATTTATGATGATGATGATGATGATGATATCCTTGCAGGAAAAAGAGTTTTGGGGGAACAGCAGGAATGGCGTTCGTCTCCACCGTCTGCTCTCGTAGCCACGGAGGCGGGATCAACGCGGTATGCTGCTGCTTACTGCTCTCTTTTTATTGGCTGACTCACCTGTCTTTCTCTTCACAAATTAATTCATTAATTCATTAATGCAGCCTTCAAATCATACAGAAAAGTTGGTAAATTTAAACTCTAGTGGCAAAATCTACAAAGGTTATGACTCTGAGAATGAGTGTCATCTTTTATGCCAAAGAAGAAGAAATAAAGACGTTTTTTACAGACTGAAGAGGACTAACAGGGACCATTATACTGTCTTTTATTTTACTCTCATCCTGTTTCTCTCTCTCTCCAGTTCACCAATAACAACATTCCCTCGTTTGCCTCCATCGTGGCTCATGAACTTGGTCACAACCTTGGGATGAACCACGACGACGGACGTTCCTGTACTTGCGCCACCTCTGCCTGTATCATGAACTCTGGAGCCACGTAAGACACACAGACACACACTCTCACTCATTAACACACATATACACAGATATTCACCCAAAAATGTATGAACAAATGTACACAATATGACATCTGCTGCTCCTCCTCTTCCTCCTCCTCCTCTCTGCAGAGGATCCAGAAACTTCAGCAGCTGTAGTGCGGATGACTTTGAGAAGATGATCTTGTTGACGGGGGGAACCTGTCTCCTGAATGTCCCTCGGCCTGACGAGGCCTACAGTGCCCCCTACTGTGGAAACAAACTGGTGGACATGGGAGAGGAGTGCGACTGTGGCTCACAGAAGGTCTGTGGATAATTTTATCAATGATAAAATAAACTTCAACAGTCCCACTAATAATGTAAAATAAACATATTTCACACATTTATACACACACACACACATATATATATATGTTTCTTTACATGTAGTCAACGTCCACCATTAAGAATTATGAATAATTATGCGGAATCAGCTTTTATCAACTTCTGTTTGCAGTGTACCCATGGATATACAGACAACTGTTACTGGATTACTCTGATACTTAAGAATACTTAAAAAACATGATAATTCTCAGGCAAGTTTTGACATCATAAGGATCGTCTTTTTAGTGTTGTTATTGAAATTTAAATGAAATTTAAAATTTGTGTTAAACATTGAATAATGTATAATGTCGGAAAGTATAAGTCACACTTAATCTAAAAATATGTGTATTATGTCTGTGTGTTCAGACTTTACTGGGTTATGACTCTAAGAAGGGGTTTCATTTTTAAACAAACTGCAGCAATCTGTCGTAGGTGTTTCAAAGTACTTTCATCATCTGTTTGGTCAACACAGCAGCCATACCACCATAACTAACTTGTTGTTGTGCTGCTAACCTCCTGGGCAGAAGCCAATTTAAAAAGTTCTGATTTAATAGATAATATTTATTAGATATCACAAACAAAAATGTGCTCCAACAAACAGTGGAGAAGAAAAATTACACCAGTGTTGGTGGCTCAGAAATACATAATAAATCTGTATAAGATATATAGCCATTTATTGTCATTGTACATGGGAACATACAACGGAATTTGGGGAGCTCTTATGTTCAGCGAGTTGTAACAATAATGTACTGAAAGAAAGAGCTCAGAGCCGCTGCATCTCTGTGCGCCGCCATCACACAAGCAGCATCTCTTGGAAATAAATATATGTAAAATATACATATTGTATCATATTGTATTTTATGTATTGTGTTGTACAGGAGTGTGAAGAGGACCCCTGCTGTGAGTTTCAAACCTGTAAACTCAAGTCGGGAGCTCAGTGTGCATATGGAGAATGCTGCTACAACTGTCAGGTAAACACAACCAGCTTTCACAATACTCAGTTGGCAAACAATTCTTCACACAGAAATACAACTCACTGATTATTATAACATGATATGAGGTCATATTTTGGGAAGTAATATTTAAAATACATTATTATTATAGTTACATTATTATCTACTGCACATTTATAAAAAAAAGTCTGTGCATGCGTGCGTGTGTGTGTTTGTGTGTGTTCAGTACCTACCAGGTGGAACGGTGTGTCGGTCCAGTACAGATGAGTGTGATCTACCTGAGTACTGTAACGGCTCCTCGTCCCTTTGCCAGAGCGACGTCTTTGTCCAGGTAAGACCTAATATATTTCAACTTTTACCTGAACCACCCCAACGTTGTCTGTCTGACTTACAGATTTACATTAGACGCACCATGCTGTACAGAGATGTTTGCTCTGCTGACACAGACACTTTACAGGCGGCAAGGCTTATCCTTGCTGACTGGCTCGATCGACATCCTGTCTGTCAGCCCTCAGCAGTCTGAACTTTATCTTAGTATTTATTTTGTATTGCAGAATGGGCATCCTTGCAGGAACCAGCAGGCATACTGTTATAATGGGAAGTGCCAATTCTACGACGGACAGTGTCAGGCCATATTTGGATCAAGTACGTCCTTCTGCCTGTTTATATGTTCACTGACTTTATCTGTGGTTCTGAGGTGACAAATGATGAAGACTTAAATAATATGTGTTTGTGGGGATGATGCTACATTTACTGTTAAAGTAAGTGTTAGTGCTATACAACACTCTAAACTAGTGTGTCAGCATTAGTACACAGTGCTTACGATGGAATTGGGACCTAAACATTTTTCTTTTCTATTGACTTTTTTTTTAATGTTTTGAATCTTTGTTCAAACCGACATTGAACAGATATATTTTTTTTTTTTAACATTTTTATGAAGTCCATGTTGTTCATTGTTACAGTTTAGAGACTAACTGTTGTTGTTGTGTGAATTTTTCAGTTCTGAAGTTCTCTTATATCTTAATTTCTCCTCCTCAGAGGCAAAGGTGGCTCCTGAAATCTGTTTTAAAGACGTCAACAGTAAAGGAGATCGCTTCGGCAACTGTGGCTACCACAATTATGGCTACAAAAAGTGTGAGAGCAGGTAACAAACACACACACACACACACACACACCCCTGTTACAGTTTAAGTGTTGTCAGTGCAGTTCAGACACAACATTTGGGCCCAGAGTGAGACATCTTCACATGTCTCTTGTCTGTTCTGTTATGGTTTTGGTGTCTTATTTTGGTAGTCGGTTCTTTGTTTTTGTATTTTGCTCCTGTTTTATTTAGATTTTCTGTCTTGTCTTGTTTTACGTCCTGTCTTTTGGTTTTTCCCGCTCTTGTGATGTTTCCCAGCCTTTCTGTCACCTGCCTCTTGTTACCTCGTTACCCTCTGTATTTGGTCTTGGTGTTCCCCTTTTCCTATGTCAGATCATTGTGTTTTTGTTCCTGTCGTGTCTCCCCTTGTTAGTTTGTGTCAAGTTCTGTGCTTTCTGGATTTCCCTGGTTTTTGTATTACCTTTTGTTTTTTAGTATTTAGTTTTTTGGTCAAATAAATCCTCAAACTCAAACTTTCTCCTGTCTGCCTGCCTGCTCTCTGCGTTTAAGTCCTCTAAGTCCCTGACCCATGACATGTTCTTGTGAAACATTACCAAGTTCAGTCCGGATGAACTGAAGAGGTTTTCCAGTGAGAACAGTCTAATGCATATAAACGCAATTCTGTTTGGAAGATAAACTCAGAGTGTAAATCTAATATTTAATTTGTCTGAAGGTAAAGTGAAGCTTCATGTTTTAACTGGACAATTTAACAACAGCACTGCCCTGTGGACGTTTAGCTTGTTATATGTGCAGTTATCAACACAGTTTAATAAACTTAATAAATATATACAAATGTAAAAGAAAAGGTCTATAGTATGTTTCATTTCTGTATAGATTTCAGATTATATAACAGGCATATCTTTCAACTGCGTCTCACCATCATTGTGGTTCTTTTTCTAACTGAAGAGTCTGTTATAGTGTTTTTCCATTACACGGTACCTTGTCGACTCTACCTGTATTTTTTGGTTTTCCGTTATGAAAAACAGTCCCAGTTACCTGCTAACAGATAGTTTTTTAGTGTCACCTCTGTCAAGGTTTGAGGCGAGTTGAGGCGATACTAAAAGGTGACCTGATTGGTTGGGGAAAATCGTCACTAATCACTGCATCATCATTTCTATTGGGTGTCCTGGGTGGTGTT
>NC_045737.1:25647556-25653592 GCF_008692095.1 Etheostoma spectabile | reverse complement strand
TTTTGCTGCCTCCAGCTTAATTTTGAAACAAAATTTGTCTTCTGGCTGTGGCTATAGTCTCATGCCGAGAATAAAAAACAACACACCTTCGACGTTCTGTGTGTGTGTCGCGTTAGCTCACGGCAGTTTCTTGGGGCGTTGCTATGACAACCACCCACGCTCGCCTCACACATGAGGCGGCATTAAATCTACAGTGGAAAAAGGAGGACGGGTCACTGTGGTCGAGCCAAGCTGTTACTGGCAGTGGGTAAGCGCCATTAGTGGAGCTTTAAGTTGTCACAATACAGACAGGTACAGGCATGGATATATGGGTACAGGTGTGATCATCAGAGCTGAGCGGAGCTGGTGGGTGCTGTACAAACTTATTGGACTGCGTCCTCAGGAGTTCAAACTTCAGAGCTGGAGTTGTCCAGTTTCAACAATAAATTTTGCAAGTAGAGGCCACAGGATGCTGACTGAATGATGTTTTTCATCCTTCTCCATAGAAACGCTCTGTGTGGGAAGCTGCAGTGCTCTAACGTTCAGACTGTGACAGTGTTTGGCATTGAACCGTCAATCATCAGCACGCCGATCGGAGGAGCCAAATGTTATGGCGTCGACTTCATGTTGGGTTCAGACGTCCCAGATCCAGGCATGGTGAACGAAGGGAGCAAGTGTGGAGACAACAAGGTGAGGAGGAAAGGAGAGGCGCAGGGGAGAAGGAGACAAATAAGAAGAAGAGATGTTGATACTTTTTTCTTCTTCTGTGATGTTCAGGTTTGCATAAACTTTGAGTGTCGCAGCACTGACATCCTGAACTACGACTGTGACGTGGAGAAGAAATGTCACGGACACGGAGTGAGAAACGTCCACCTGTCTGTCTGTGTATCTGTCTGTCTCTCAGCCAGGTGTATCACACACTAACCTGTCTGTCTTTCTGTCTGTCTTTTAGGTGTGTAACAGTAACAAGAACTGTCACTGTGAGGACGGCTGGGGTGGACCTTTCTGTGAGGTCAAAGGTTACGGCGGCAGCGTGGACAGCGGACCTACCTGGAACGGTACCTTTTAAACCTAATTGTTGGAATATTAATGCTAACTCCAAATGCTTCTACTTTGCCATATTTTGATTACTGTCAGTGAAACTCAGCACTTTCTGCACAAATTAAAAGCTCAACATTTAGATTGAAACTCTGTTTGTATGCCCTCCTCAGATAAAGACACGTCTGTCCGAGATGGTCTGCTGGTCTTCTTCTTCTTCGTCCTTCCTCTTCTCGCTTTGGGTGTGTTTGTTTTTATGCGCAGGAACGAGCTGCTGCGACAGTTCGGGCTGGGCCGCAGGAAGAGGTCGCAGGGATACCAGTGAGTCTGAATATGTACCAACACACACAGGAGGTTTATTATTAGTTTATAAAATTGTTGTTTGTGCCATGGAGGGTCTCCTTCATGGTTGTACAATCATCAGAATATCACAAACGTTGCTTCAATTTATAAAAATTAACAAACTGGGAGATTCTGCTGGATTCTAGACGTTTTTTAAGTAAGTTGTAAGAATACTAAAACGTGCGTCCATAAAGCTGCAAATCATAGACTATGAATGTAATATTCATACGTGGAAACAAAATTTAGAGGAGAGGATATTTTGTCTTTTACTAATACCTCTTTCCCACTGGCCAAAAAAACCCACTTACACCCTCTAAAATAATTTTGTTTTGCATTGGGAAAGGTTACAATAGGCATTCACTCCCAAATGACTCTGCAGTAGGCACGCTAATTTTAGACTCTTTTCCGACGAATTGCTGTGACACTTATCGTCTCCATTGCTCACAAATGTCATCTCTACCACAAATTCCATTGTCTCCGCCTCGAGAAAATACAGCATTATATACACAAGGAAGTCTTAAGAGAGAGGTCATAATTATGACTTATGACAGATTTTTCATTTTTGCTTGTCTTTTATTTAAACTGTTCAGTAAAAGCACATCGTCATTAACTTTAAGGCAAGTTCTCTGTTCCCCTTTACTGTGACATGTGGTCTCTGATTCAAATCAAAAAATTTTAAAGAGGTTTGACTGAAGATTTACAGCCTCTAAAACCTGGCAAGAGAATGTTCTGTAACAGATTACAGACATCACTTCCTGTCGCCAGGCCTCCACATCCTGAATGTTTCAGCTTACAGTCAACAGCAGCTGACAGAAGAGGACGACTCAGCTGTTGTTTCTATTAATAATCAGTTCAGACTGACAACTATCCTCTGTGCTGCGTTCAAAGACACTTTAGGCTTGTTTGAGATGAACTGCACCTTGCCTGTAAAGTGGACGAGAGCAGGCGGCAGCAGCCGGGGGCGGTGACAAAAAATCCACTCTCAAGTCGAATAGTTTACAGCCGATTCCAGCAGCCTTCAGAGTAGCTGTCAAAATGCTCTATATGTGATCTGTTGCTGATTTTAATTAATTATGATCCGTAATCTAACTGGATTTAGTCTCTCTGACTTCTAAATGTCACTATCAGCCACACAACATGTGATTTGTACAGAATAAGCCATTAAATCAGACTAACAATTAAAATTCCTCTGATTCAAAAACAATAAAAAGTTTATATCATAAAGTTTATATAAAACTTCATCATGTTGATTTGATTCTGAACTAATCAGCTGTTAGATCATCTGAGAGGCCGGCATTTCCCAGCATGCTTTGGGTCTGCCTGGGTCTTGCAGTTGGTGAAAAGCAACTGCGCTGCCTGCATCTCAGAACTGCAGCCGTCTTTATCTCGTGAGATTATCGTTGCCCACGTGTGCATGACGTCAGAGCATTACGGGATCAAGACGGACACAAATTTAACTTGCATGAAACGGGCGGCGAACGCCGGTGAATGATTCTGCGCAGACGTGGCTCTCGAGTGAGCCTACTGACAGCTGTCATCTGTGCTGCGTTCAAAGACACTTTGACCGATGTTATCTGTGCTGCGTTCAAAGACAATATGATAGCTGTCCTCTGTGCTGCGTCCAAAGACACTTTGACAGCTGTCCACTGTGCTGACTTCAAGGACACTGACAACTGCTCTAAAACTGTCCGCTATGCTGCGTTCAAGGACACTGACAACCGCTCCAAAACTGTTCTCTGTGCTGCATTCAAGGACACTGTTATAACTGCTCTGAGATCTGTGCTCTGTGCTGCTAACAACACTTTGACGTTTAAAAACTAATGCTTTGCTGCATTTATGTTGCTGTCAGAAAATCCATGTCAGACTTGAACTTTTAGTGTGAAAGCCTTGTGACTCCAATCACTGATCTGATGTCACTTCCTGTCTTCAGGGCTGATGGCGCAGCTTCAGCCAATCCCAGCAGAGGACCGCCTCCCAGAGCGCAGCCTCCATCTGTTGCCCGGGGCAACGCCAACAACATTGTTAGAGACGGGGTGAGTTAACCACCCCTAGACCGACAAGACACTCTGTAGAACCTGACTACTGATGGAGTGTGTGTGTGTGTGTGTGTGTGTGTGTGTGTGTGTGTGTGTGTGTGTGTTGTGTGTGTGTGTGTGTGTGTGTGTGTGTGCGTGTGTGTGTGTGTGTGCGCGTGTGTGTTGTAGACTAAAGTATTAAAACAATCATTATTACCAAAAGTCCTCTTGTGATCATCTGTTTTATAATATCATAACATTTTCCCAAAAAATTGCTACAAAACTTAATTATTTGTGCTTTGTTATTATGTAGTTTTATAAATTTCTTTACTTAATATTTCTCTTTAACCTCGCTAACTTTTTAAATGTGTTTTCTGCTCATCCTTTTCATTAAGGTGTAACAAATAAGCATTTTAAGAAATTATGACGTCATCCAACAGATCAGTTTGTCACATTTCCAATTAGTCACCATAGAAACACCCCTGGTAATTAGTGTTGTGCCTTCATGTTTGTATTGACCCTATATAGACAGTGAGCACAGACACAATGACGTCATAAACATGTTAATGTTATAAACCTACCTGTGACTCTGCTGATCAGGAGGCCGGTGATGATGATGATGATGATGATGATGATGATAATATCACTGTGCTTCCGGTAAGCCTCAGGTTTAGACTATGTTAGCCATCAGTACATGTAGGTATCACTGTGTTGGTATGACGACCACACCTCCATCCTCCTCTAGCTCCTCATATAGTTCAACTTGTGACTAGAAAATTACTTTTTTTATTTATTCTGTATACATTAATAGATTTAAATTAGAGCCTAATCAATTATTTCATACATATAAGATGCTTATAAAGACCTTTTGATAGTTCGGTAATAAATGTACTAATCGGGGGATACTCTTATAAATCTGTAGAATAGTAAGTTAATGTGAGTGTGTGTTTGTTTTTCTGTATGTTTCTTTTCCAACTAATTGAAATGATTGAGTTCATGAGTACTAAATTCCTCTGCTCTCTCCATGTAAAGCACCATACTCAGCTACTGCCACCGCAGGAGGTAAAATGTTTACTACTCACACTATAATACTACTACTGTCATCTCTAATGCTGCAACTGTAGTGCTTTGAACTTGCTTGCTACTGCTGCTTTTAGTGAATATTCTTTGTTGTAAGAGTTATTTTACATTCTGTGTTGTTGTTTTTTATAAACATTTACTGACTCAGAGATGGAAGGAGATATGTTACTTCAGTAAAAGTAGTTATACCACAGTGTAGAAATACTAATACAAGGAAAAGTCCTGCATTTAAAATGTTGCAAAATAAAAGTACAAAAGTATAAGCATCAAATATATATATTTAAGGTACCTAAAGTACTCATTATGCAGAATAATATATTATTGTATTAATATTAATGCTTTAATGTGATCATCACTTTAATGTTGCAGCTGGTAAAGGTGGAGCTCATTTGAATTACTTTATACACTCCTGGTGGATTATTTGTTTTATTATTAATTGTGTTTTATTAGTTATTAAAGATGTCAGATAATAGAAAGTGAATAGATAGATAGTAAAGTAGAAGTTTACAATAGGAAAACAAATGGAAATACTCAAGTAAAGTACAAGTACCTCAAAATAGTACTAGTACAAGTACAGTACTTATGTAAAAGTAATTAGTTAATTTTCACTGCTGCAACTTTAGTTTGACTTAAGGGGTAGTATCTCTGTGTTTTCTTGTTGTAACTGTTGCTCTTGAAGGAAAAGTAATAAGGGTTCCTGTCTCCTCTCTACTGTCCGTTATCAAATTAAATACTAAAGAAGAATAAAAAGAAAGCCAACCTCTGTGGACATGAAACTGTTGTCATCAGTTCTGTTTCTAGGAGAGGTTTAATAACCTGTAGAGGAGTTTCTGTCCTACAATTACACATAAAATTAACTGTTTTAAAGGGTATTTCAGACATTTTTTAGACTAACCCTCTTTCAAATTTCAAATTCAATATAAGAAAAAGTGGTTTGTATTTTTCAAGTTACACCCTGGCTTTTAAACATCACTTTGCAGCAAGATAAACATGTAGAGAGATCAAACTGAACATCTGAAATGGACAAATAAAATGAGGAAGAAATTTAAACTAATGGGAAATTTTCCACTGTGTGGGTTTGTAATCAGGTGGTGGAGACCAACAGGACAGCTTCCTCCTACGCTCTGAGGCCTCCTCCTCCCCCTCTGTAAGATATCCTAACTCTTTCATATATATCTATATATACTGTATATATGTCAGCTTCTGGAACACAAACACTCAAATTCAAAGCCAAAAATTGCACAGATGCTGGATTTTCGCAGTATCGCGACAGCACGCAAGAATCCATTTTGTCAGGCTTTAAGTAATGCATATGTGTCTGAATCATGGTGGCTCAATCAGCGTCCTGTGAGGTGCTATTGGCAGCTACGGGCGTGGTTTAGGTCTGTGTGACAATACGGAGCTGCAACTGCTTGTTCAAAACAAAGGCAGCTTCTAAAGACATTAGCAAACTACTCCCTCCAGTCTGGCAATGTTCCATCTGCCCTTAAAACTACCATAATCAGACCACTTCTGAAAAAACCCACCCTTGATCCAGAGAGACTTACAAATTACAGGCCCATTTCCAATCTCTCATTCCTCT
>NC_045737.1:25634563-25647546 GCF_008692095.1 Etheostoma spectabile | reverse complement strand
GGAAAAAGTTGTTGCCGCCCATCTCCAGGACCACCTCAAGCGTAACAACCTTTTTGAAAAATTTCAGTCTGGTTTCCGCTCTGCTCACAGCACCGAAACAGCCCTTTCTCATGCTCCTCGATCTGTCTGCTGCTTTTGACACTGTGATCATGGCATACTCCTCAAGTCTACACCAAGCCACTGGATCACTGCACACTGCTCTTCATCATTTACATCCTCCCCCTCGGCCACGTCATCAGTCGCCATGGAGTCTCATTTTACTGTTATGCCGATGACACACAACTGTACGTGAAATATGACTCACAACCCACTGCAACCACAGCACCATCGTCTTCAACACTCACCACCTGTCTGGAGGAGATAAAGGTGTGGATGAAACACAATTTTCTCCAGTTAAACAGCTCCAAAACCGAGGCAGTCCTTGTTGGCACCTCACATCAAGTCCAGTCATCCTCCATAACCGGTATAACTATCTCTGGTCAAGACATTCCCCTCTCCACAACAGTCACCAATCTTGGTGTAAGATTTGATCCACAACTCACCTTTGAAGCCCATATCAAAAACCTCTGTAAGATCTCCTTCTATCATCTCAGAAATATTGCAAAAATCCGTTTTACACTCACCTTAGCTGATGCTGAAAAACTGGTCCACGCCTTTGTCTCCTCCAGACTGGATTACTGTAACGCAATTCTCATCGGAATCCCCTAACAAGAGTCGCAGAAACTGCAATATGTTCAGAACAGTGCTGCAAGGATCCTGATGAGAGTGCGAAAGTGCGACTACATCACACCCATTCCACTCAATTCACTGGCTTCCCATTTCTGCGAGGATGAATACAAGGTCTCAATTCTCAACACCAGTGCACTATGGAAATGCCCCCCCCCCCCCCCACCCCCACCACCTGAAAGAACTACTCCCTGCTTCATACACAACACCTCCGCTCAAAAACCCTAACGTCCTATTCCCCAGAACTAAGCTCAGCACCATGGGTGATCGTGCCTTCTGCTCTGCGCTCTGGGACATGGATGCCCTCCTGACACTTGAGGGGCACCACAGACTATTGAGACCTTTAAAAAAGGACTAAAAACATTTCTTTTTAGCGGAACTTATGAGTTTCAACTTTGCACAAAAATGTCGTTGTACTATTTATAGATATTTTACACTGATGTTTTCTACTTTGCTTTTATGATCTTACTGTAGCACTTTGAGATTTGTTTAAATGTAAAGTTCATTACAAATAAAATGTATTATTATTATTATTATTAGCATAGAAGCTGCAAAAGCATCAATTATATCAGAACAAGAGAGTATTTCCTAATTGAAGGAAGAGCAAAGAACTGCACTGGAGGCTTTTCTTGATGGGAAAAAATGTTTTTGCTCTTCTCCTGACTGACTTTAGCATTAGTTTGATAGACTGTTGATACATCCAATCACCTGCCATGTATTTTTTTAAAGGGCCTGCCCTTTTCCAAACACTTTCCAATGACGGCTTCTCAGATGGTTCAGTTTAACACACCATCAGGTTAACTCTTACTAGCTTTTTAAGGACATTTTAACTGCATCTAAGGTCAGGATGTGATGACAATTAAGCAAACTCTACCCACTGATGAAGACTGTGACCAGTGTAAGCTAACTCTTAGCTAACTGGTCCTAAAAAAACATATTCCAATAGCACCAATTTCTCTAAATAACATGTTGTATGTTGTTGTTTTGAACAGGTGTTTAAATTGAAATGTAAAAGGGAGACATTGTGGTTCTAGCAGCACCAAGGGTTGTTGACTTCTCTTTCTCATTTTGTATTTCTCTCTCAGAAAACCGAAACCTTCTGCTGCATCTCAGCCTTTGGTGCCTCAAAGACCTGCCCCCGCTCCACCGGTTTAACCAATCAGGGGGCCCTGCCCACCCCACCTGGATGGCAACGCCTCTTTTTTCTCCTCCTCTTCAACCCCAGTCACCCAACACTCAAAGCTGGTTACCTAGCAACAGCCAGGTAGGGATTCTGGAGACAAGATGGCAGACAGTCGGTCCTGGACTACGAACTGGACCAGGAACTGGGTCGCTCCACCAGAAAACTGAACCCAGTCAGACATCTGGACTAAACTTAAGCAGCTACTGTTCTTTACAGACTTTCTTTCTTTCTTTCATTGTCTGCTCTGTCACCAAACCAGCCAATCAATTTCAGAACAGTTACCTGTGCTTACCTTGCTAGCTTCTAACTGACAAGTATACAGTAGCTACAGTATATTTCACATTTCACCATGTTAACATTATTAAGTGTTTACTATATAGTAAGCTAGCCAACTTGCTAACGAATGTTTGCTTGCTAAGAGCAAACTTAAAGAGCCCCTATTATACTCCTTTTCAGTGTAATATGTGTACTCCTGGGGTCGACTTGAATAGGTTTACATGCTTTGATGTTAAAAAAAACATTATGTTTCTCATACTGCCCATTGCTGTAGTGCCTCTCACTAAAACACTCTGTCCTGAAAAGCCCAGTCTGCTTTGATTGGTCACCGGCTGTTGTTATGGGTCAACCAAATTCAAACAAGCCACTGTGCTTGCTCATGCAGCACCAACGGACAGCACATATGAAACACCCGGCTGGCTTTCCCAATAAGTGACATCAGTGATGGAAGAATTTTAAACAGGAATGTGGGCAAACCGTTTTTAGGCAGTTGAGAAAAAGTGCTGTCTGTGGGAGAGAGAGCTCCATTTGGAGTGAAATAGGATTTTTTTTGTACTTTATACATCTATTACATACACAAAAAACTATATAACATTAGTTTGACGTTGTCATACTCTGATTCTAGTCAGAATATGAGTCTGATAATGCTCCATTGGGCTGTGAATATGGGGCGTGTTTCAACCGAACCGGGAAAGAAAATGCCTCTGCGCACAATTGGATAGACCTACAACCAATCAGAGCAGAGGAGTATGTGACAAATGTTTAACAACCCAAAGTTGTCAACAGAACCAACTGCTAGCCACTGCTAATTTTAGCTACTAATCAACCCCCCGGCCCATGGATGTAATAATAGAACACATGGTGAATTACAGCCATTAGCAATATCCATTATTACAGCTACAGGACCTCGGGAGAACCATCATATGAGCACGTGCAGTGTAGGGTGACATGGGCGGGCACAGTCCCGCGGGTCTGCTTGCGTTCATCATTACGTTACTGTTGATCATCTGTCCATCATCATATAAAGCCCGCCCTGACAATTTGATTGGTCCTAACAGCTCTTGTTTGAGCATAGTTGCTCCACAACGGATCAAGTCCACACCGAAGTTCCCAACCTCAAATGTTGTGGGCGGGGCTAAGTTCGTCTGGCATCCAGGCTAATGTAACATTCGGTACTAAAAGACAGGAAAAATCAAAAAAAGTATAATAGGGGCTCTTGAAAGGCCATTAGTTAGGTTTAGTTACAGTGTGTCCTAAATCTAATGCTGCATGGTAGCCTTGTCAAACTTTGCATTTGATAGTTGAGCACAAAGCTTACAGTGTTAACTAATGCCAGATTTACCATTAAAATTAAAAGTATTTTTTTAAACAAGTTCTTCAATTCAGACAGGAGCAGCCCCTAATTACCATTATATCTATCACTAAATTTACTACCCTCCATTTAATTGGAGTGCTGAATTTTGAGTGAAAATGTAACCACTATTAAGCTCCTCCAAAACTCCACAATAGAACAAGAAAAGTCTCTGGCTGAAATTGGTTGTGTTTTCTATTGTTAAAATTGTCAATTTGAACTCAACACTGAGATTTAGATCAAGGGTCAATTACTTGTACTGAGAGGTGCTTCACTTTGATTGGCTGGTTTGAAGACGCAGACACTCACTGGAAACCGATCTTGCACTTGGACTCGTTTTTCCTTCTGTTTTCTTTCTCTGAATGAAAGCACTGGTACCGTCTGATTGCACTTCCCCTCTGCTCAGCACTGTCATAGGAATGTACAGTAACCCTCCCCTGCTGCTGTGCGAGGGTGCGCTTAGTCTCCACCACCCGGTTCGCCCGGCATTTTCTCTCTAGAATTGTAATATCTCAGTATGCAACACTGTCTTGAGGGCAAAGCTCTTCTAAGTTTTACTTTCCCTCCTCTGCATTTGGATCTGTGCGGTACGTTGATGTTTGTGACTTTCTGCAAGTTAGTTTTATGACAAAACAAATCTCCCCTGAAACACTTCAACACTGTTAAATAATATCTGATGTTCAGTATCTCTGTGGAAAACTAAAAGTCCGATCAGTCAGAATATCAGTGATGTAAAACCGTCCCACTATGAAGGTCAGAGGTTGTGCTTTTATTTTCGAAAATGGTGCTTCAGAATGGATAAATGTGGAACAACGCCGCTCTCATGTTTTAGTGTGGACCAGGAAAATTTAAAAAAGTGATGTAAGCCTGTTGGCTCTAATGCACTGTTTTGTTGTTTGACAACTAAAAGAGGAGGAAGAAGAACAGCTTTATTGTATATATTATGCCTTTTATGAAAGAAGAGAGGTGACAGAAATGACAAACTCTAAGTGCTAAGAGGTATAAATTACAACAGTTCATGTTCTGTTAAATCTACTGAACAGATGGTTAACAGTGTTGTATTGTCTAGAGGTGAAAAATGATCCGTTAGACTCGCAGCTCTCACCACTGGAACACCTGCTTTAAAGTCCTACAATGTGTCCAAACTTCTTGTCCCCACCGTCTTCAACACCAACATCACCTGGATGTGAGCAACTAACCGAAACACAATCAGACTCCTGGCTACAGACTGATTTAAAAACATTCAGGACGTTTTAGTTGTTCTCGTGTTGTGTGAATGCTCGGCAGCAACCATCACAGTCGCTTGACACCGGAGGGAGGGATCCATGCCCCCCAAAATCACAGGTTTCATTCAAAACCTTTTACAGGGATTTTTACACCACCAGTAGACCAAATGTTTCTGTTCCTGTCTGTCTGACCGGCCACATCTGCTGTTAACTGACAGTTAGCATTGTTAGCCAGTTAACCGCACACTGCAATTAATGACCCTAGATGCACTGTGTGAAGAGAATATTGTGTTGTAGTATATTTCTAATTTGCTGTCTCAAGTGTTTTTGCACAGAAATCAGTGGGAACGGACTGATGATTAAAAGAAGACACTCATAGGGCTATTATTGTGCCATTTGATTGTATTCATGCCAAAAAAAATGTAAGTATAATCAGTTCCCCCAGAATGTTATTCCTGAGGAAAAGAAAAAAAGGTCTTGAGAACCAACTGTTCAGACTGTTCAACCACAGTTGAAGTTATTTAGAGACGTGAGAGCAGCTGAAGATGAAGTTCACAAAAGCTTCAAATTACAGTCAGTAAAGTACTACTTCTGCTGCTAATTATTTTACCGTTAAAATAAGTCTGGTGATATTCCACATTTTTCTTAAAATCAACAAATCTCATGTTTAGACTCAAACCAGCAGTTAATGTATCTTCTAGTATTGTGTGTATCAAAGCCTAATATATTTCCTTCCTCAAAGGAGCTGCATTGATGTTAAAAACATATCAGTGTGCCACACTGTTGCACGGGGTAACATGTTCCTTCATCACCATGAGCACACAAGCATTGTAGTCTATTGTTGACTCAATCCCACGTACACTGCGACAAATACCAAATGTGGATTAATCAGCTGATGGAAGTTGTCTCCATCAAATGCACCTCCTGTTTCAGAGTCGGCTCAAAAGTAACTTAATATGTTACAAATAAAACAAATAATTTTACAAATAAATCCTACAGTATTCCTAGTTCACAAAAGTTAAAATTAAAGTGTGTTTTCATGATCAGGGTTTTCCTTTTAGGGCTGCCACATTAATTTTATCTGAAAAAAACTGAAATGAAGAAAATCTGAGACACGGGAGATGCATAAAAAAACCTGACAAATTACTTAAAATGTTTAATGAATTAACAAGTTGCAGATACATTCTGAAGATTGATTAATCAGCTAATCTAAATTTCTGTAGTAAGTTCACAAAACAAAAACTTCAGTATATCACATTCAGCAACAATACTGACCACTGGGATGCTATCAGTACTGACTATGGTGTCCACCATTATATTCACACCATACAGTATGTTATAGGCAAGATTGAAAACAGCACTTTGGTGTTTTAGGAGTTAAGGATGCAAAAAAACACTGGGTAAATGCTTTTCTAATATTTCATTCTTTTAACTACTTAATTACTTTGATTTTAAATTATAATAATCTCATATCTGCTGACATTTTTTAAAGTGTTATGTAGAATAAAATATACATTTACAATATTTTAAAATCTTTTTTATTCTCATTATTTATTACAGGGACGGTGCATATTAATAAACATTTTTGTCAATATGCCAGAGTTAGCCAAAAAGACTATTTTTTATCAGCAGTCCCTAGACAGATGGTAATAGTCACCCTAAAAGAAGTATAATTACATATTTACATAACAATACAGCAATTAAAATACATTTGGTAAAAAGTACTATTCAGCTAAAATGTACAATAGAAACATAGCTGACCAACAATCAGACACACATCAGACAAATACATGAACACACACACAAGGCAAGAAGGCAAACATTTAGCGCCGGGCCCTCAGTGAAGACGACACCAACCTGTTTGAGTAACTTTAGCTTAAAATGGCAGTGTATTGTTCTTTAAAAATAATACATGAAACTAATGGTTTGATACATTGTTTGTTTGAGTCCAAACATGTTTTTATTTTATATATAAATAACACCAGACTGGTCCTTTTTAAATGGTAGATTCTGATCCAAACCTCTTATTAGTATCCAGTCAGTAGTTTGGATGTGGATGACTGTGCAATAACGGAATCATGAAAAATGTTTTGCCCTGAGTTTGGTCCTTGAGGCAAAGATTCCTTCAAAACTAAGCAGGGCCGTAGTAGTAGTAACACTTAAATCCTACTTGTTACTAACTTAAGTCTCTTCTCAAAAAGTAGGGGGTAGGCAGCCTGAGAGGCAAAACTCAGGACATGAGCGTCTCATGGTGCAGTTACAGTATATTTATGCTAAACCTGTGTATACTGTGTGTGTGTGAGTTGTACCACAGCAGGTAAATAGTACAGGCATTATGCAACATAGCCCCACACACAATACAACAGAAACTCGTTCTACTGATCTATAACATACGTATACAAAGTCTTAAGAGATACAAGTGGTGGGATGTATTGAAAAATACAGATATTGGTGATGCCACAGTTTCCCTTTGCAGGGCATGGGAGACATGTGAATAGGGAAAATATTTAACAAATAGGTATCACCATGAAACTTCCCCAGTTTCCCTACAAATCTCCCTATTAACCTTCAGTGTCCCCCCTTAACATGCGCCGCAATGGGAAATTGTGGCATCACCGATTTCAGTATTTTTCCATAATTTCCACCATTTGATCTCTTAGGACTTTGTATATGTTATAGAGTAGACTTTTATAAGTAATAAACATTTGTCTGATTTTCTTTTGCAATATGTGGAAGATTTTTTTCTCACAACATGCTTGTACTAAAAAGGGGGACAGTATGATTGATGGGCAGGTGTCATCTCCCAGTAAACACTGATATCACCATGGCAGAGAATCTCATCACGTTTTTCTAATATAATAAATGATTTTATATAGGATTTTGTTTGTCTTTTTCTCTTTGCAAATGTCAACATGTTATCTGTGGTAATACATTTTATTTCATTATTAAATATTGCTGTGTCACAAGGAAACCTGTGATTGATTTTTATGTTCAGAACAGTTGATCATGATAAACTTTTATCTCTAACCCGTTGTTGCTGAAAACGACGATGCTCCACTCTGGACCTGTTGTTTCTGTCAAGGTTTATTAAAGTTTGCATTGTGTTGTACAGTTTGACTAGTTTTAGGTTACTATAGCAACGGCCATGGAGCAGATTCATAAAGCCCAAGCCTGTGCTGCGTTTAAAGTGCTTACTGCTGGGATAAAGTCACCTTGGGACAATAAACATGACATCCTGCAGCTTCATGTGATAATTTAATAAACTTGATTGAAACAGAAAATAGTTGTTGATTTGGTAATATTTTAAACGTTTTTTGTTGTTGTTTTTTTTCATATTTATTTTCATTATATAAATGTTTATTCATGATATAAATGTTTATGTATATAGTATATATATACTTTTTATATATATATATATATATATATATATATATATATATATATATATATATATATATATAAAATAATAATTAAACCATTGAATTTTTATTTATTTATTCAGTGTGCCAATGTGCTCAATAACTAGCATAATGCCTTTTATCCCCCATACTTATTATTCCGCCACACTTTTGTCCTGCTACTAGTCACGGAGCGTTGCCAACACATGCACACAAAATACGTCAAAACGTGCGTAATGACCATAGACTATATATTACTGATTAAGATTAACGGTCTATGGTAATGACCGGAAATGGTGTGCTATCATTTGAATAAGAGATTTTCCGCACGTTTTTTACAAAATCGGCAAAAAACTGTGAAATTTCCAATAGACTTTAATGGGAAATTTTCTGGAAACCGCTTAGCTCAAAACATCCCCTCTTTGGGGCCTACTGCATCGCCAGACTTTAATGTAGAAAAATAATTAAAAGTTTAACCCAAAGACAAGCCTTTTTGGTCTTTATTTGGATGTATGGGCATTCTGATATCAAGCACAGTTTCTACAAATTAGCCTACAGTTTATTTATCATCCAGCTTTCAGACCGTTTCAGACTTTCCAGTGTGTGTGTGTGTGGGGACGGAATGTCACAGTGCGCATGAGCACTGTGACATTGGGAGCGCACTCCCAACAATGAGTAGGCTAAAAACTGTAAGGGAGTGCGCACTCCCTCACAGTTTTTATCATGCTCATCATCGTTGGTCAAAATGTTGTGCCTGTTCCAGACATAGCATAGCTAACTAAGGAATCCACCGGACCTAAACTTTTGGCTCTGTTCTTACCAACTGCCGATAAACAATGGGAAAAAATATCTGGAAGGACGGAGATGGCCCTGTTTGTTACCTGCTCTGCGTCGCACATATTTGACACCACAAACATAAAAAAACACATAAAAAGCGTTCGCCAGACTTTTATTTCTTTGGTGATAATGATATTTTTGCCGTTAAATTACAGAACAAACGTAAGAGGTAGGCCTATATCATTAATCAGGGCTGCCAACTTTTCCAAAAACCTTGAAGTGAGATTTGGGGGGGGCCGACCCATATTTTGCCGCGTACAAAGCAATCTTCTCTTTGGTCTTTACCTTTAGGGTTAAATTGGGATTGTGGTTATATGTAGGTGGATGGGGGACTCCCTAGGGGGTCTGGGGTATGCCCCCCCAGGAAAAAATTTGAAAAATAAACCATTAATGGCACTTTCTGAGAGTTTTTTTGCACAAAAAAATGGAGATCAAGTCTTAAATGATATGTGCAAAACTGTAGGGTTAGGAGCCTTTGTGTTGTTGTATCAACAGGTTTAGGGCATTCAGCATTTACATTATTAACTTCTTAATATAAACTGACCCACACAATGTGCCAAACATAATGAACACATGACGAGACAGTAGCATATGTCAGCAACAGCTGAGAAATTGGGTCTGTGGGGAACAGGTCCAGGGTCCCTGGTGTAGGGACCAGACCCAAAGTTAAATTAATGTTGAGGATCAACTAACCATTGAAATTCTAAAGAATGAGAACCACTAAGTTACATAATTTCTATCCTTTAACCTTTGTGCCAATGTTCAGTAATGTTTGGCTGTCATCCTCTGGCCCCACTTCTGTTTTTACTTTTTTGTGAAAATAAAGACTATTTGTTCATTTAAAAAACATCAAATTAATTATTACAGTTACATTTAGAGATGCAGAGGTTAGAGAAGCACAATAGTGGCCCAACGTTGCAGTATCGTATATATATATATATATATAATATATATATATATAGTATATATATATAGAGCTGAGTATAGCTCAGGTGTGTGCAGATTTCTGCTCATATTTACAACTTTGTGCACATAACTCCTCCCATGTGTCCGAGATGTGGAGAGTTGTAATATAGTCTGCTGTGCATGTCATTGCTCCGCTGATATGGTAGATCTCATTCAGACCGTCTGACAGACGCAGAGGCCCATTTGGGTCTCTGGTCTCTGACAGAGTTTAGAGGTGGCCGTACGCTGCTCTTTATCGGAGGACTACACGGATGCAACGCCTCACTGCCCCCAGCAGAGCGGGTCCACTACAATGAACTGAAGTTGCTACACTACCAGCCGCGCTGCTCACCTCCATCTTTACAGAGAGAGTGGACACGAAGCGCCGGACGGGTCTGTAATACTCAGAGCACATAGGCTACCTGAAGCCGGGGAAATGCACCTGGGATGGCTCGTGAAAAAAATGTTCTCATTTTGCGACAATTTGAAAATTCCACAGACAGGGAGCGCTCTTGAACCCCCTCACAGTCTCTGAAAGCACAACTAGTCGATCACAAGTGGCTCAACAGGTAAAAACATAGATAAACTCATCTTTCAGAAATTTGACCGACCGGGTTGACACTTCAGCTGTAGAAATCGGGGTGTGGCGTGGCGCGTTGAAACCATTCACTGCGTGTGTCTCACGGCCAATGCGTGAGAGTTGGCAGCCCTGCATTAAATGAACTTGTTTGACCCTTCATACTGTCTCCCCCTCCCTCCTCTATTCCCTCACTGCGGAAATCACCATAGCAACAAGTTCTGACACACACACACACACACCTATGGGAACTTTACTGTAGGCCGTGTGGCCCTCTCTTTTCAGGACATGTCAAACAGCAGATGTAGCCAGTGTTATTCTGATGTGCACCAATAGTTAGCCTGGAGGCCAGCCGAACTTGGACCCGCCCACAACATTAGAGGTCGCAATGTATGGTCTCTAGACCAAATGTAACGGATGACTGTACTTCCTTGCAGTCTATGGTCTGGACCATAGACCGTAACGGATGACTGTAACATAGTCTATGATCTAGACTCGATCCGTTGTGGAGTAGCCTAGTTATGCCACGTATAGCCTACATTCTGACTAGAATCTGAGTATGACAACATCAGGCTACCAAGTAGTAGGCACACTGTGAAAATTCCTTGCTGAATTTTCTGGTTAGCTATTATTATTATTTAAATAATAAATGAATCTTCAATAGTTGGCTGCAGAGAGATATCACAATCTTTGGGAGAGTCTTATTGTCCAAAATGGACAGCTTATCAAGACTTATTTACCCGGCCTTCACGTTACCCATCTCTACAAATATGATCAAAGCCATAAACAAGGTCAACTTTAATTTCATGAGAAACTAATGTCAATACATAAGGAAAATTGACATGGTTAAAAATTATAAAGATGGAGGTGCAAATGCGATGGATTTGGATATAATGAATGGTGTCAGGGTAGCAGCTATTGCCATGGTTCCGCTACACGTTCTGTGATGCCATGTTCAACTGCTACACTGTGGTGCCCTGCTACGTCCTGCTACGTCCTGCTACGTCCTGCTACGTCCTGCTGTGCCTTGTATGCTGCACAGCGTCCTTGACGTCCTGCTACGTCCTGCTGTGCCTTGAATCTCACAGCGTCCTGCTACGTCCTGCTGATCCTTGCAATGCCGCACAGCGTCCTGCTATGCCATGACACCACAAAGAACTGCTACAAACACTAATTTTTCTATTTTTGTTATTGCCACTCTTCATTCTACCCCCAACCGCCGTCAGACACCGCCTTCCAGAGCCTGGTCTGACCGAGGTTTCTGCCTAAGGAAGTTTTTCCTCGCCACTGTCCACTGTGCTTGCTCTGGGAAACAGAACGGTTGGGTCCTGTTAAATTCCGGAGTGTGGTCTATCTGTAAAGTGTCTTGAGATAATTCTTGTTATGAATTGATACTATAAATAAAATTAAATTGAATTGAATTGAATTGTCTTAAAATTGAAATGGTTAAAATCTTTTATTAATAACAGTCAATCCTTTGGGTTAAGTGTATCCAATTTAATACTTTACAAAATGGGTGGAATAGACTTTCTTCTGCGATATGACTTTGAATGCAGTTCTCTACCAATCAAACTTTCCGCTTTCCATCAGCAGATCAACATCATTTTACACCTCATAATACCCCAGTTTGGAATAATAGATACATATTGGTAGGCAGAAAATCTGTGTACATGGAGGAATAGAATTCCAAAGGAATCTGGGCAATTGCTCATTTTATGGATGTTAATGGGATCTTGTTACAGCACGAGGAGTTTTGGGAGAAATATCAACTCCAATGCTATGCCAAATGTTCTAATAGTTGGTTGGAAGCTGAATGTCTCTTAAATGAATGGTGAGAGAAGACATTAGGTACTCCAAAGTTTCTCCTGGTCTGAGGCAGCTCTGCTTAGTAGGAAATGCTTTCTGTGACTATAAATGTACCAACAAAGTTATTAGAAATATTCTATTAAAGGAATTCTATCCTAATCCAGTAAGAAGAAAATATATGTTGAAAGACTTTGGTGATGGAGAGGTTACGAAAATAAAGAAAAGTTATTTCTCATTCCTCTTCTTGCGAAGATGAAAGAAGTCAACTTGAACATTTTAAATGAAATTTACCCAACAATCAAATTCTTAAGACTAAGATTCAATTTTGATACAAAAAACTGTGTTTTTTGTGAAAAGGAAATTGAGAATCTAGACATGTATTTTTTCTGTGTGAGTTGGTGCAACCCTTCTGGAAAGATCTGAAGAGCCGAGGAAATCGTGACGCCACCTCTGACAGTGATGAATGTAAAGTTTGGTGTTTTCGCTGAAGATAAGAAGGTGGATTTTGTTCTCAACAATTTGATGCTTTTAGGAAAACATTGTATACATAAATGCAGATATTTTAAGACCAAACCCTCCCTGATCCATTAGAAGAATGAGCTAAACCTTTTGTATAAGTCACTGAAACGGGTTAAGGATGGAAAAGCCCATGATTTGG
>NC_045737.1:25630222-25634553 GCF_008692095.1 Etheostoma spectabile | reverse complement strand
CTTGAAACTTTTAACTTAATTTGAGATAGCCCCTTTTATTTGTTGGTTTATTTATTTTCTATTTTTCTCTTATTTATTTTTTTCTTCTTAATGTAAATTTGGTATGCATTTGCTCCTATGTTTTGAATATATGCTTTTTTTTAAATGCCTTTTTTGTTTGTATATTTATATTCTGAGTGAATAAAATAAAAACATAAAAATATATAGCCTATTTAAAACAAAGTAAATCGTGAGACACGCCCCGCCCCCTGCGTTGGACGTCTGCGCCACGTCACATTACGTCACCTCCACACGGGCCTCGCTTCCACGCTCCGCGCACCGAGCTGTCATTTCACCGGGAGAGGCGAAGGGCATCCGGGATATTGAACAAGAGGGGAGGCACTGAAACTCGTTTCTCGAGGTCAGTAACCGAGATTTAAGACTTTAAGGTGGTGTTAGACATGCCACGGCGATTATCTGATCTTGTTTTTAAACACATACGGGTCCCGGGTTCAGTTTACAAAAATCTAAAATCTGTCCTGTGGATTCTGAGAAAGACAAAACCTGTTAGCTAGATAGCATGTTAGCATATGTGTGTTTGCGTGCATGCAAACACACACACTAGGGATACTAACGTTACCGTGGACGTTAGTTTATCTGTCAAAATTCTCGCTGAAACTGTCGGTGCTGTTGAACATTATGGTTCACACAATAGGCGAAAAAGGATCATATTAACCATGAAGTTCGCTTCCTAACTGCTTACTCCATTATCACTACTCTAGCCGCTAGCCAAACGTGCTAATGGCAATTAATAGAGAAAGTAGAAGCGAACCTGCCAATTACATAACCGAACACGTTAGCTCTGAAGCTAACCACGTAGCCAATTTGTGCAGATTAACGTTGTTAACCAGCTCTCTTTAGCTACCAGTCTGTATGGTTTAGCTAAATTCAGAGTTTACAATGTTTTGATAAAGCAGTAATTTTCGGGAACTCATGACTCGTGAAAGGACAAAGTGACCGACAGCTGTTGTAGCAAATAGTTGAAGCTTTGGAGTCCTATTTTAGGCGGGTGGTATCTCAGACAGCCAATGAAAAGGCCGGGTAGGCGGGTGGTGGGTGCGTCCAGGCCTGGGTGAGGGAAGGAGAATGAAGACAGGGAGTGGAGACCCAACAAGGTCAAAACAGACGGGGAAACTCCAACTGGGGGAACACATGAACACGGAGCGGAGGTTACTCAGCTCTGATAGATTGGAAATATCTAAAGCTACATTTCTGTTTTGGGGAATAATGTCATCTGAAGGTTTTCATGATCTTTTACTGCTTCTGGCTGTGTGTGGGATGTAGATCAGAAAGCTGGCAATACGCTTGAAAAGGAATAACATTTGGCAGGTTGTCAGGCCGCAGAAAAAACACTGGTATTCTTAATATGACCTCAGGTGTGTGTTACTTAACCACTGAGCCCCCGTGACCCCCATAAATGTGTATATAAAAAGTATATCACACTCAGGTCACCAGCATTACTGGAATGTGTGATGGTATCCACACCAAATCCATTATTGGGACAAACAACGGTTATGAGCAGCAAACTCTTAATTCCAGTAGGACTTGGTATTGTTTGAATATTTTAGATCCTTGTGCTAGTGTGAGTTATATACCAATGCCACAAACATACTTGATATTGAAGTCAAGCGGTATGGGGGGGACTGACTGACAAATTGAAATCCAGAAGTCACCCCCCCTGAACGCTGAAGGAAAGCTATCGTGGGCATGCAAAAATGTAGTTAAAGCAAGAACAAGGTTTCCTCCTTGTTAATTCCGTCTGCTAGCAAAAACTGAAAAACGCCTAAAAGCTGCTGTGTGGTGATATTTACTACAAACACTGTGAAGAATCCATAACTTAAGTTTTATAAGCTGCCGATGCAAAAAACTGAGCATTTATGAAGACAGAAGTGGATGCAGACGTGAGGAGTCAGCATGAAGAATGGAAAGACTGTGAGATCCTGATACTAAGCTAGCAATATGTCCGATGTTACGTGTGTTAGCTTAATTTACAGCTATGTAGTTAGCCTAAAACAGACATTTGGATATTTGACTTGGTAACAAAATGTTTGCTGCAAACGTAAAGTCAGACATAGCATTAGTTTAGTGTCAGGAGCCCATGTTTTTGTTTTCTTTGTTTTTGTGTCTAAGTAACTGATGGGAACAATGGTCTTTGACGTTGGTCCAGTATTAAGCAAGATGGCTGCTGTCGGCAAAACTAATTACAATTTAAGTTACCCTCATTTTATGTCCAGAAAAGTGCTTGTTTTGCCACTGACAGGCTCAACATTATGGTAAGGATTCCTACAGAGGTCAACCTTTCTGTTAAAGAGTAAGAATCCCTTTTTAAACGTCCAGAATTGATATCCCTAAACCCATGAGCCTCCATGTAAATAAACAGTATTGGTATCATTGTAAAATACAATTTATTCAAAGTCAACAGATATAAGATAAAACTATGAAAAGCTATTTAGTTAGTCTTTCCATTTTTCCAACAATCACCACTCTGGTTTGGTTGAAATGAACGCGTTATTTACTGATTTACATGTGAAAATATGTTGGTTCTATCCACTCAGAAAATTGTATTGTAGTATTGTGTATTTAAATGAAGTATAGTAGGTTTAGCGATTAGTGATCTCATAGCGTTTTTTGGTTCAAGATTATTTAACTCTTTTTCTGTAGGGTTACTTTCCATAAGTCAGACACAAGATTGTTAGTCAAACAATCTGAGCCTATCAATGGCAAAAACAGCCCTTTTAGTAGACAAAAATTGACGATGCACATTTGCCCTATAGGATTACATTGCTAACCTGGTCACCGCATTCTCACTAAACACTGGTTTAATTTCAAAAATTGTTGTTCCTATCAGTCGCTTGCACACAAAAACGTAGTTCAGTAGGCTCCAGGTTGAAAGAAATATAGTTACCCTTTAAGGTGTAACATTTTAAGTGGCACTTTACTCTATGCACCGTGCATTTATTATTAAATGTTTCTCTCAAGTTAAAATATATATATATATATATATATATAAAAAAAGATTAATGCTGGTGATGAGCTTGTTTAGTTTCCTTTTCCTTGTAGTGGTGTTTGAAACATGAACAAAACCTTGTTTCTCTCTCTCTTGTGTGTTTGTGTGTGTGTGTGTTTGTGTGGTGTTTGTGTGTGTGGGCGCGCGGCTTTGGTGTGTCACTCTCTCAGTGGACTAACAGAACAGTGGGCAGTGGAACCAAGTCATTTTATCCCTCTCTGTCCTGGGACTAACCTCGGTGGAGTGAGTTTTTTATCCCGTCGTCGTTTTGAGGTTGAGGACGTCTGGCCTGTTGGCCTGACCACCGCATACAATAAGGACTGCTGATGCATCGTTTAAGGACTTGTGCGGCGCGATTGCGCCCGCTAACTGCCTCACAGGCAGCTCAGACTGTCGGCCCACAGCGGCCAATAACAGTCGCCTCCACTGGTGGCACAAGGACGTTTCAGCCAATCAGATGCTACACTGCACCTGTGGCCTCGGAGCCGTTCCTGAATGGGACAAGCTCCAACTACGTGGAGGAGATGTACTTTGCCTGGCTGGAGAACCCCAAGAGTGTTCACAAGGTAAGGAGCAGTAGAGCCCCCGCTGGTCTGGAGGGGGACTACATACAAAGATCTGTCACTGGGGTTTACAGATTCAATTAAACAAAGGCACCTATAAAATAAATATAAAACATCACTTTTTTTGTGACCAATTTTTATTTTTTTATTTAAACACAATTGCAAAACATTGGTACAACAAAAATTACACTACACACAATATAAAACATAACTATGATAATTAAAAGTTAGCTGATTAAACCTTTCAGTAATTATTTGAGGAATGTATACAAAAGTTTTAATGATTCACATTAGATTAAATCATAGAACTCAGGATCACCAACAACTTTGTATTAAATTATCATATTTTTTTAATTGGTTTATTTTCTTTCTTCTAATTATTAAAATCTGTTACATTGTATTTAACTCAAACATTAAGTCAGACGGTACAAACAAGAGACAAGCACAAGTACATGTTAACATAGAGACAAGAGATACATTACTAGAAATCTTAAAGGACATTTATCCCCAAAATACTTTTTTATTTATTTATTTTTTACGCTTGCTTGTAGTACTATCTATCAATCTAGACTGTTTTTAATGCAGGTTGTTCGGTATCAGAGATACAGTGGGGCTCGAAAGTTTGGGTACCCCTGGTAAAGAATTGTGTTAATGTGCATAAACAAGCCAAGAAAAGATGGAAAAAATCTCCAAAAGGCATCAAATGACAGATTAGACATTTG
>NC_045737.1:25622903-25630206 GCF_008692095.1 Etheostoma spectabile | reverse complement strand
AAAGTTAGATTTTATTTCCATCATTTACACTTTAAAAATAACAGAAAACAAAAAAATGACGTCTGCAAAATTTTGGGCACCCTGCAGAGTTTATAGCATGCACCGTCCCCTTTGGAAAGCTGAGACCTGACAGTGTCATGGATTGTTCTCAATCATCATCTGGAAAGACCAGGTGATGTCAATCTTAAGGTTTTAAATGCCCAGACTCATCTGACCTTGCCCCAACAATCAGCACCATGGCTTCTTCTAAGCAGTTCAGAAAACTGAAACTGAAAATAGTTAATGCTCACAAAGCAGCGAGACAGGCATAAGCGAAAGATAGCCACAAGTGTTTTCAGTTGACAAATATCTCCTACTTTTTGAATGTAATTAAGAAATGGCAGTCATCAGGAACAGTGGAAGTTAAAGCAAGATCCGGAAGACCAAGAAAATGATCAGACAGAACAGCTCGCAGGATTGTGAGAAAAGCGAGTCAAAACCCACGTTTGACTGCACGATCCATCCAGAAAGACCTGGCAGACACTGGAGTTGTGGTACACCATTCCACTATAAAGAGATACTCGTACAGATATGGTCTTCATGGAAGAGTCATCAGAAGAAAACCTCTTCTCTGTCCTCACCACAAAAATCAGCGTTTGAAGTTTGCAAATGAACATATAGACAAGCCTGATGCATTGTGGGAACAAGTTTTGTAGAACGATGAGGTTAAAGTAGAACTTTTTGGCCACAATGAGCAAAGGTACGTTTGGAGAAGAAAGGGCACAGAATTTACTGAAAAGAACCTCTGTCCAACTATGAAGCATGGGGGGGGGGGGGTCAATCATGCTTTGGGGTTGTATTGCAGCCATTGGCACAGGAAACATTTCATGAGTAGAAGGAACAATGGATTCAATATAATTTCAGCAAATTTTGGACGCTAACTTGAAGCCATCTGCGACAAAGCTGAAGTTAAAGAGAGGATGGCTTCTACAAATGGATAATGATCCTAAACACACCTCAAGATCCACAGTGGATTACATCAAGAGGCGTAAACTGAAGGTTTTGCCATGGCCTTCACAATCTCCTGACCTCAACATAGTTGAAAATCTATAGATAGACCTTAAAAGAGCAGTGCGTGACAAACAGCCCAGAAATCTCAAAGAACTGGAAGACTTTTGTAAGGAAGAATGGGCAAAGATACCTCAAACAAGAATTGAAAGACTCTTGGCTGGCTACAAGAAGCGTTTCCAAGCTGTGATACTTGCCAAAGGGGGGGGGCAGTACAAGGTATTAACTCTGCAGGATGCCCAAACTTCTGCAGACGCCATTTTTTTGTTTTCTGTTATTTTGAAAGTGTAAATGATGGAAATGTATAGATGTCTGCCATCTGTGCAAGATAATGGAACTAGATGGCTCCGGCTTGTGGTACTCAAATCGCCAAAAATGCATTTGAAGAAACTTAATGGCAATGTCTCTTTCCAGAAACCATGACCGGGTTACTCAAGTTCAGCTCAATTCACAGACCTGTTTGTGAGCAGTTGCGTGTAGAAACTATTTTTTTTCTTCCAAACTACACCCGCCAACCGTATCATGTATTTAAAGGGAAAAATCCAATTCTTTTTTTCCCATGGTATATTTTAAACTGCCTGCCAGTACGGCTGGTGAGAGGTAGCGCCCCCTGTGGGAATGAATGAAGCTGTCGGTGTCGTCAGGGGCACACACGCATTTTAACTGAGTCTTAAAGGACAGCCGGACTAATAATAGCTGCTTGAAGCTCAGTCACATAACAGAGACAGGGGAGGCCAGTCTTAAAGCACATTGGAGTACATGGCTGTTCTCAACAACCCTCACCTCAAACTGGCCGTAGGCATTCAAAACAAACTAAAAGGTCTTCGTTTTAACAGGACTGTCTGACAAGTGATGACTGACAGTCATCAGTTGTAGCACTTCGTGTGACTGAATGCTCAGCCAGCCAGCGCCTAATTGTAATGGCATCATACTCATTTCTTATGTCTCTATTGGCAGATTACGAGTGAGTGCACCTCTTATAACTCAAAATCAAAAGACATTGTTCTATAGAAATATCAGTATAAATACTATGCCAAACTGTATTGACATTATACTAATTTCTTACATTTCTATTGGTAGATTACGAGTGAGTGTACCTCTTATAACTCAAAATTGAAAGACATTGTTCTATACAAATGTTATTAAAATCAGTATAAATACTATGCCAGGATCAAAGGCATGTTAGTACTTAAATGACAGGTACAATCTCAAAGACCTCATTTAGTCCTCCAGGTTGTAGTGTATGTAGAGTGTAGATCCTAAATGTCTTCCTTTGGAGTAGGAGGTTATGGATGTCTCCCCACGCAGACTTTACTTTCTTGCTACTAATCATTTGCGCACACCAAGAGTTGTATATGTTGCCTTAAAAGTGAGCAGAATGGTTTCAGTTAGAAGCAGTGGTTCATAAATGTATATATTTTCAGTCAGTCCATTTGCAATTGTCTGCCACACAATTTCTTGCTGTTTTGTTACAGCGGCCAAGTTTGCTTCTTCACATACATGCTTTGCCTCCTCGTACATATGGACATAGAAAAGTAAGACACAAATTAAGACAAGAAGTAGGATTCTAAAATCTAGAAACTATGAAGATAACTAAGTAATAATCTCAATGCACACTGTAAACATGACTGTAACAGAGTATTCATCAGTTATTTCACCTCAACTAACTATAAAAAAAAACATTGAGGTGTCTTCTCCCTGTTTCATGAATGTACAGTAGTCGACTTTATACAGTTATTGGTCCAATGAACTAAGACTATAATTTGGTAGGCTTTTACAATTAGGATAGTTTTTGTATTTGTACAATCCTCCCAAATTCATTCTTGGCTGAAATGGACGACATAGTGCTGCATAAATTAGCCAGCGGCTAGTGAAAAATTTAGCAAGTCGCTTAATCCGGGAAAAAAACTACAGTAAAATTACAGTAAATTTCAGCTTGCATGCACTTTTTATTATTTATTTATTTATTTTTTTAAACCAAATATCTAAATCCCAGAATTGAAAATCGAAAACCAACCCATTGAACAAATATTTGGATCCAGCCCTAGTGAATATAGAGGTTGTTAGTTATGTATTTGTGGTTAGTTCCTACAGGTTTAATGGTTAGGAATGAGTATTTGGTCCTCACAAATACAACTCTGTATTTGTGTTCCATGTTGGAAGAAACCACAGTTCCTATTACCCTAAAGGTACAGGACGAGCTCCCCAAATTTTAAGAAGTCATCCAGATGAAAATAGAAGACAGCACGTTTTTCCCCTGAGATCCTATTACTGATTGATCTACAAAACTTGAATTAAAAAAGCAAATATTTTATCTAAAATAGGTGGGGGGGGCAAACATTTGTTTTGCATCCAAAAAGGCCCTACTTCTTTTTTGAGGGACAGCACTTTGTGCGTGGTGTGACTGCTACACCACCAGTCTCTAATCTTTTCAGATGAATTTAAATAGTTTATGATTGATCATTTTATCATTTGTAGATCCCCTATTTATAATAAAAGTCACTTTGAATGATTTTTAACTACTGATAATGTGTAAAACAACATTTTTAAATATGGATGGTAAATCTTCATTTTGGGACAGCTTACATTGGCCTTGAGTTCTACTGCAAAACCTGCAAATTGTTTGGATTAAATAAGAGTTTAGGAAAAAGTGTCTTAATTGAATTTAACAAAACCAAAGGTCAGCATAATACCCTTTTTTATGTTGTTCAATCAAAATGTTTGGATTTAGCCTTTTCAAACAGTAATATCTGGAGAATCCATTATATGTTAAATAAAGAAGAAAAAAAGCATATGTGAGTAAAAATGTTCAATATTTCTGATAATATGTGGTTTCTAATTGTGAAGGTGAACGTTGAGGTCATAGTAAAACCTATGACGGACATACACTTGTGCACGTGCTCGCACATGCGTCATATCACATGTCACAGACACTGTGCCCTGCTGTTATCAGCTTAACAAACTAGCTGGAAGCTCCACTGCAGGACTTAAATTGATACTGACCCACACTGTCAAATGTCAGAGTATGATCAACTTGGCTGAAATTACTTTGTGATAAAATATATAGGTAATATCAGGTATTGTCCCACTGTGTTAAGATTCTGCATGGAGAGTTTAGTGGCAACAAACACATCCGTTCATTCAAAAAGCAAGCATGTATGCTGTTATTAGTTTAGGGATGTAACAGTATGAAAATTGAACCTCACGGTTATGGTGACCAAAATTATCACTGTTTTTGGTATTACTGCGGTATTTTGTGTGTTCAGTATATTCAGAAAGCACTGATAGGCCTACACAAGCTGAAATAGTTTCAAAAAGTGTTTTATTTTATTACAAAAATATAGGCAATAGGCTTGTAAAAACTACAACATGAAGTTACCTCTGAAGTTGGATTTGACATTACATGTGGCGTTGGATGTGGTTCTGAAATATAAGCAAATAAAAATGCACATCAATAAGCATCTGACTTACTTTGAACGTTATTTACCTAAACTAAATGTTATAGTCACAGCATATAACAAGAAACAATGCTAAGAATTACATTAATTTCTCTGTAATAATTAATATAAATGTAACATATTGCTCAGTAACTCAGACTGAGAATAAGCCACATCTATTACAGCACACAAATCCATAACGGAGCAAATGGCATAATACACCTTTAATAGTTAAGCACGTGTCTCCACAGAACTAGTCTGTTTACTAACGATTGCACGTTGCTAGCAAACACAGCTTGAATATCAACACGTGGCTGCACAAGAAATATGAAACAATCTGCATATCTATCAGCTATGCAATAAGAAACACAGCAACAGCAATATTATCAAGGCGATAATATATCTCTTTCTCTTCAAATAAATGTCTCGTCATAACACAGGCTAAACTTATCCTCATTGTAGCAGAACACTTATTGAAATATGAATAAACGTAGCTTCAGCGTTTACACAGATAACGAGGCAGTAAATCCCATGACCGTTTAGCAAGCTTCAGAATAGTTTTAATTTGCCTTCTGGGCTAACACACATCCCTTCAACAAGTCCGAAAACGGGAAAGGAATGAATAAAGCTTTACAGCTGCTGCATTGTGAGGAGATCAAAGCGATGACTCTCGTCACTGATTGAGAGAGCAAGTGTTACAATGGCCTTTTTTTTTTACAAGGCTGATAAACATCCTGAGTGCTATCATCTCCTCCTTCCGCCATGATTCCAACTTCAAGAAATGCACGTTGAAGGCTACGCAGTCCACACCGTGGTAATCCACCGTGATAATGATATTTTTTATGAAAACAGTAATTGTTATCGTCAACATTTTTACCGTGGTTTACCATCACACCGGTAATCATTACATTCTTATAGTGTTTCTATGTAAATGTGATGGAAGACATAATTGAAATCCAGCAGGACGATAACTCTGTGTCATTTGTCTCACTACTAACAGCACTACAAATAAAAAATGAAAAAAACAGAGCTACATGTTGAAATCGACTGTAATTCTCCTTTAAGCTCTTTTTAGTTACACAATGAGATGACAGTAGGTTGACAGCAACAGTCTGTAGCTGTTAAAGTCAATATTAGGGCTGCTGACCGCTGATGTTGGCTCTGATTTTGATTCCAAAAGTCCTGTTTCTATTGTTTTGTTTTGGACAGTGCACATTAATTAACATTTCTGTAAATGTGCCAGTGTTAGCCAATCGGCTATTTTTCAACTGTTGTCCTAGCATGCATGTCTTTATGGTGGGGAAAAAAACAGGAGCACCCGGAGAAAACCCACACAAACATGGGGAGAACATACAAACTCCACACAGAAAGGCCCGGAAAGACTTCGGACAGAGAACCTTCTTGCTGTGAGGCAGAAGTGCTAACTACCGTGCTGCCTTTAAGAGCTGCACCACTTGCAGGGTTGTCATTATCATTCATACCACCCCTTCCCCACAGTGTAGATGTCGTACAGCCCTGACTCCATCATTTATAATTAAAACTGTTGGTGGCAGCACAGATTTACACAATTTCACTGAAAAAAGGCACATATGCAAAGATATATCTATATCGGATCATTCAGCAAAAAAAGTGATTCATTGGGAAAGTTATTTTTATCCAGCTGTAGTTTCAGGGCTGAAAACACCTCAACTGTTCGTTGACAGTGTGACACACGAGCAGATGCAGGAATTGATGAGTTTGCATTAACTGCCATCTTAAATCAGAAACTCACTGGTTTGTCTGAACCGGTTCACTGACAGTCTGTATTTAGATAGATTAATTCTCTGTTTAGACACATACAGTTGTGTTCAAAATAATAGCAGTCCAACATCACTAAACTCATAAATCAGGGTTTTTGGTAGAAGTATTTCTACATGGCAAATAATTTACTAGTAAGTGTTGTAGAGTCATAAAAAACCGACATACCCAAAAGTCTGCTCATTCTGTGTAATTAAATCTTAAATAAGTCGTTGAAAGGGACATGTTCAAAATAATAGCAGTGTTGTGTTCAATTAGTGAGGTGCTTGATTCTGTGAAGAAACAGTATTGCCCATATTAAAGGAAGGAAGGAAGGAAGCAAATGTTGTGCATGCTAGTTACAGTGCATTTTACACTGAAATACTCAGCAAAATGGGTCGTTTCAGACATTGCTCTGAGGAACAGTGGACTTTAATTAAAAAGTTGATTGGAAAGGGAAAACATATGAGAAGTGCAGAAAAGTATAGGCTGCTCAGGCAAAATTATTTTTATATGCCTTGAAATGGCATCCAAAGCCTGAACGATGTGGGAAAAAACGGTCAACTACCATTCGAATGGATGGAAGAATAGCCAAAAGGCTCAACCAATGATTAGCTTCAGGAAAATAAAAGAAGATGTAAAGTTACCTTTGAGTACTGTTATGATCAGAAGAAGGCTAAGTGAAGCAAAGCTATCAGCTAGAAGCCCCCGCAAAGTCCCATTGCTGGGGAAAAAAAGACATGTACTGAATAGGTTGAAATTTGCCAAAAGGCTTTGAGTGGCCAAAGGAGAAATGGCGCAACATTCTGTGGACTGATGTGAGCAAAATTGTTCTTTTTGGATCTAGGGGCCGCAGACAGTTTGTCAGACGACCCCCATGCGCTGAATTCAAGACAGTGAAGCATGGTGGTGCAAAAATCATGTTATGGGGATGTTTCTCATACTGTGGTGTTGGGCCTATTTATCGCATACCAGGGATCATGGATCAGTTTCAATATGTCAAAATACTTAAGGAGGTCATGTTGCCTTATGCTGAAGAGGAA
>NC_045737.1:25622661-25622893 GCF_008692095.1 Etheostoma spectabile | reverse complement strand
AAATGGGTCTTTCAACAAGACAATGACCCACAGCACACCAGTAAGCGTGCAGTCTTGGTTCCAGATGAACAATGTTGATGTTATAGAGTGGCCCATAGCCCAATCCCCGGACCTTAATCCCATAGAACACTGGTGAGGTGACATCCTAAATGCGGTTTCTGAAGCAAAACCCAGTAATGAAGAGGAATTGTGGAATGTAGTTCAACCGTCCTGGGCTGGAATACCTGTTCAC
>NC_045737.1:25621914-25622651 GCF_008692095.1 Etheostoma spectabile | reverse complement strand
AGTTGGTCAACTCCATGCAACACGGATGTGAAGCAGTTCTCAGAAATAATGGTTATGCAACTAAATAGTAGTGCAGTGATTCAAAGTAAAGCAAACCCTTGAGATATTGTTCAGGTTATACAGTAAATGTTTGGGTTTGTATAGGAAAATGCAAATACTGCTTTTTTTTTTTGAAACAGCCTAATATTCCTTTTTCTTCACTTTCTGTAAAGGTATAACACAAACTTGATCAATTTTGGTGATGTTTTGATTTGGAATTGAATGTGCAGTGTTCCCAATGCATTGATATTATGGAATTAAAAGCTATTCTAAGGATTTTGAGCATTATTCACTTTTTTAAACATATTGCTATTATTCTGAACACAATTCTGTATATGTAGATAGGTCCAGTTATTACAGATATGAATCAGGAGGAAAGTTCATGTCCCATCTCGTGATTCTTTATATTCTCCCAAGGACAGGGTTTTTCAGAGACACGTTGCGGCTTAAAACAGCAGTCTTCCTGCAGATTGAAGAGATTTATGTACAAACTGTATGTAGAGCCGTGAGTTGTGTAGAAAAGGTCAAATTGAGTAGAGTGGTGTATGAACAAGTCACAATTTTGAAAAAGATATGTACTGTAGGGAACAAGGAGAGACAAATTATTTTTTGATCCCTTTTAAACTGAGCAATGGATTACTAGACATATGTTTGTCAATTTTCATTACCTGTCATTTAGCTGACGCTTTTATCCAAAG
>NC_045737.1:25620713-25621904 GCF_008692095.1 Etheostoma spectabile | reverse complement strand
ACAATTGCTATATATGTCAGAGGTCCCATGCCACCGGAGCAACTAGGGGTCAAGTGTCTTGCTCAGGGACACATTGGTTGATGTATTGCAGTGGGAATTGAACCCAGGTCCCACACCAAAGGCACGTGTCATATCCTCTGCGCCATCACCATAATCTAAAAGTTAATTTTGCAAGTCAAGTAAGTTGCAGGGTGATGCTTACGAGGTGCTGCATCACTTTCAAGCCAATAATGACGTTAAATCATACCCTCTTGTGTTATGTTGCATCTGTAGGGGAGAGGGTGAAGACCAACTGATTAAAACAACATTTTGATTACTCTCCAGGATTTCTGCCTGGCACCACTTGCAGTATTGACCTGCAATAAATACTCAATAATGCCATGATCTTGAAATGAGTTGAAAGAACATTTGGGAACTACAGCAAGACAGTAAATTGTAAAGTGAGTTTTGTTGTTGTTGTAGTGAGTTGATACTGGGGAATGAAATGTTGGCGAGCAGGGCGGAGAGAGTCTGTGACTCATGAGTCAAGAATGATTGATGAACCACAGAGTGGAAACCTGTAACAGAGGAAACGGACTGTACGTGTGCAGGGAGCACCACCGCCTTCTAACTAGAACATAAATACTGTTTGTTTCTGTGTTTTGTCTTTAGAAGGAGGTCAGCCGGGGGGTATATCAGCTCTCAGGCAACCCTCCTCCTCTTTGAGGGCACTCACAGCGGGGGTATAGTAGAAAAAGTAGTTTGTACATGTGCAATCATGTCTGAAGGCAAAAATGTTTACAGCTGTTCAGAAAAGCCACACTTGAGACACCATGAATGATTCAGAAGTCTCTCCTGGAAGTCCCGTTATGGTGTTGTACTCAGTTTAAATTAAACATAAAAGTTAAATAAGTTGTTGTTTTTAAGACTGAAAAAAGAGAGGAGTTCAAAGGGCTCTAGGTAACCTTTCTACTGGCATCGCTAAGTGGTCGCAGCACATGGCCGCACCCTTTCCTTTGGGACATCATGGTATGTTATTAAATTGCAATCTCAATTCACCCTGTTCACGGTTTAATTTTTTAAATAACTTTGATTTAAATAAATTAAATAAAAAAATACTTTTAAAAAAAATGAGTTTGATTCTCATTTAATTTTTACAAGCCACCTGCATCACAAACACTACTACTTTCTTCTGTGAGTTTTAAACAGACT
>NC_045737.1:25616716-25620703 GCF_008692095.1 Etheostoma spectabile | reverse complement strand
GGTTTTAAAGCGCTCCCAAGCGCTGCAATGCTCTCCCTTCTCCTCATTGAGGCCTCTATGTTTACAGGCTTGTGGTGATGCGCAATGTGCTATAGGTGCAAAAAAGATCTATTTATGTTACTGCCAATTTGTTTTGTTTTGTCATGGTCAAAAAAAAGAGCAGAGAATCGTGATATCAGTTCTAATCAACAAAAAAGTGATTCATATTTTTTTGCCGAATCATGCAGGCCTAGCCCCAAGCCAGCTAGTTACCATCCACTATCATTACAGCCCTGGCCCGGGGACACATCCACAGCCCTCAGCCAGCCAATAGCCAGCCCTGTTGGCACTCAGCAACAGAAAATTACTTGAATCATTTCTATATTGCACAATTTTCACATTGAAATAGGCTTTTTTTAGCATTAACCAGTAATCTGCTCATTCATTTCTCACCTTTTTGTACTCTGCCCGATTCTGATAATCTGTTTGTCTTGAATGTGTCATACTTCTTGTTTCTCTTCCTAATCGCCTCAAAAATATCATTTATCCAGGGTTCTGTCCTCTGTTTAATTCTTAATACTTTAAATGGGTTAATTTGACTACAACTTCTAAAAGCATAAATTAAAAATAGCACCATGCTTTATCAACATCCATACATTGCAACACAGCAGACCAGTTTAGCTTAGAGTCAAACTGTCATCAAGTGCTTGTTTGCTATGCCTTTTCAGCGACCTGATTCTTATCTTGATCCGGTCTGTTTGTTATTGTGTCTAACCAAGTCGTCCTCACAGAGAACTCTTTTGTGGCCTTGTCCAAATTGTCAAAATCCTCTAATGTATTCAGTCATGACAGTAAACAACACTAAGCTATGCTGTCTGTCCTCCAACAAAACAAACTCTTTTCAGTACCTCACTCTCCAACTCTCATACACTGTTGTATTCTGGCAACAAGTCTTGTTTTTGAGCAAAACTTGGTTAGACACACAATAACAAAAGACCGTTTCTTTGATTGTTTTATTAAAAATCTTCCTCTTTTTCTCTCCTCCTCCTTGTTGTCCTTCTCCTCTTGTCCAGTCATGGGATGTATTTTTCAGGAACGCCAATGCCGGTGCTCCTCCCGGTGCAGCCTACCAGTCTCCTCTGGCTCTGTCTGCAGTTCCTCAGCTCTCCTCTCTGGTCGGAGCTCAGCCCAACGTGGAGAAGCTGGTGGAGGATCACCTGGCTGTCCAGTCCCTTATCAGGGCCTACCAGGTAAACACACACACACTCACACAGACACAAATGTAAAGACACACAGGCGCACTGACGCACGCACGCACAAACACTCACACACATTCTCACTGGTGGATTATGGCCTCCATGTAATTCCTGACACTCTGCAGGATGCGAGGATAGGACTATATGACACAATACCAGACTTTATTATGCCTTAAAGGGTCAGTTCACCAAAATCACTGAAACTACAGTGCCCATAATGCTTCGGGGGATGTAAATAGGAAATCAAATGTTGCCATGAATTCATTGATTTAGCCTTGGGCTACAACTTGAACCCCATGTATGAATTAGTTTTCATTCAGTCAAACTTTCGCCATTTAAAGTCTGCAGAATGATCTATCAGCAGCTCCTGTTTGCAGGGTACCCATGAATGTACAGACAGCCATTACTGAATAAAACTTAAAACCATGAGGATTCTCAGGCAAGTTCTACAACCTCTTTTTTTCTATGAATTCTAAGCAGAATGGTTGAAGCAGTTGGTTTTATCTGTCCAGGTTTTGAGATGTTGTCTAGACTTTGCAATTTGGGTGAACTGGCTTTCTTAAAGGGAAATATTGAAGGACCAAACAGGTGTCTTTTGTGTTTTAGCTCTTAAACTCTAAGTCATTTGTGTTTAATTTTTAAAAATTAAAAAAAAAAAAAAAATTTAAAAATCAATGAAGTTATTTTGTGTTGCTGATATGTCAATTATTCAAGTTTTAGTTTGCACAGTTTTAAATAGAATAAAATGTATTTAAAATGTATTTTCTGGTGATTTTTTTAATACAATATGTTTAATTTTCCAGCATTAACCCCAGATCCATGACTATAAAATGTGATTATTTAATGTGTTTTTTTCCCCCACAGAACTTCATGAAGCTTAGTGAAGCCAACAGATTAATGAAACTGTTTATTCTGTGTTCTTTTCTGATATTTTACTGTGGGATCTTTAGGTGATCATTAAATTATTATTCTTATTGGAGGTTGCTATATATTCTCATCAACATCCTTCTGTTTATATTCTACTCGAACACAGTTGTAGCGTGTGTAAGTTATTTATAAACTCTCATGATTTATTTAATTTAGTATAGTAGTAGTAGGGCTTGACGATATGGAGAAAATCAAATATCACAATATTTTGACCAAATACCTCAATGGTAATATTACGAGGTTATTGTAGGGTTGAAAATTGGTGCTTTAACAAAATGTTATTTACACAATGAGAGGGTAAAGCAAATAATAGAACAGCCATAACAGTCTGGTATGTTTAGAAAATTACATCACCTTTCTCCAATGCAGCCTTTAAAACCAGAAAAAGGCAACACTTACCCTATTGCGATATATCCAAAATCTAAGACTATATCTAGTCTCATATAACAATATCAATATTATATTGATATATTGCCCAGACCTAGTTGGTAGTTTTAGCATTTCTCAGCCTGATAGCAGAAAGTGTTTTCTATGATTTCTAAGATTTATTTATGATTATTCATTTATTAGTTGTGTGCAAACTTAAAAGGTCTGCAATTAAGCAGGGTTCCCGCGGGGTCTTAAAAACTCTAAAATTCTGAACTTAAAATTTAAGGTCTTAAAAACGGCAAGATTTTCATCCGAGGTCTTATATTTAATTTTCATGTTGGTGCGTAGCTACGAGGTGATAAAACTACAAATCCCGTGATTAGTGCAATACCGGCCTACTAAATACATGTGCTTCTACTCAGAATTTGTTAAAGTTTGGCTAGGGCCAGGGCTACGTGTAGAAAAAAAAAGAACTGTTACTGATGGCTGATGGTAGATTCACCAGAGGTCTGAGACACAATGCCAACACGCCTCTCTGACCGGTACTGGGGGGTTAGCGGTTAAACTAAGTGAAGGGTGTGCGAAATGTCTGTGTGTGTCAGAGACTGGCTGGCCGCTCGACGCCTTGAGACAAAGCTCAAGCTAGCAGGCTAACGGCTTATTAGCTAGCCAAACACCAAGCGGTAACATCTGCAAAGAGTGCATCTGTGAGAGCATTAATCTGCTCGGTGTGCGTCTTATAACAAATCGGACTCTAACATCTATTGATCCGTGCAGGATTTTACTGTGAGCAGACTGTCAAGATGATGTGACCAGCAGGTAACGTTAAAAGTTATCTCCCACTCTTGAATTTCCCCATGGGGATCAAAAAAGTAGCTATCTATCTATGTACAGTGGGGCTCGAAAGTTTTAGCAAAAAATTTGTATTAATATGCATAAAGAAGTCAAGAAAAGATGGAAAAAATCTCCAAAAGGCATCAGATGACAGATTAGACATTCATATATAATGTCACAAAAAGTTAAATTTAATTTACATCATTTACACTTTCAAAATAACAGAAAACAAAAAAATGGCATCTGCAAAAAGTTTGGGCACCCTGCAGAGTTTATAGCATGCACCGTTCCCTTTGGAAAGCTGAGACCTGACAGTGTCATGGATTGTTCTCAATCATCATCTGGAAAGACCAGGTGATGTCAATCTTAAGGTTTTAAATGCCCAGACTCATCTGACCTTGCCCCAACAATCAGCACCATGGGTTCTTCTAAGCAGTTGTCTAGAAAACTGAAACTAAAAATAGTTGACGCTCACAAAGCAGGAGAAGGCTATAAGAAGATAACAAAGTGTTTTCAGATGACAATATCCTCTGTTTTGAATGTAATTAAGAAATGGCAGAAAGCAAGTCAAAACCCACGTTTGACTGCAGGATCCATCCAGAAAGACCTGGCAGACACTGGA